>NC_064306.1:27921065-28221065 GCF_023373825.1 Bactrocera dorsalis | reverse complement strand
CGAACTTTTTCATGGTCAGGCAATGGAACGTCTGCTTCATCGTCATAAATTGAAGAATCGAGTTCACCATCTCCTGGTGTTGTGCTTTCCCGGCCATTCAGCAGGCTAGAGAATTGTTCCCTCTATAATTTTAGTTCACTCTGGGCATGAGTCACTAGATCACCGCTGGGGGTTCTTCCTTAATTTCGTTGTAAAATTGGCACAAATATTGTTTCGTTTTTTATATTTTTTGAACTTTCAATGACACCCTCAATTGCATAAATCATAAGCTTATAATTACTAATAATAAATTTTGTTTCTTACTGCAAGTACACACAATTCTTCTTTGTCGAAATAAAAATAGTTGCACTAAAACTAACTAAAAGCTGAAATGACACACTGTGCTCAGTCGTTTTTACAGCAACTTCATAACCGCCGTCGTTAGTATCGTACAATGCCTCGTTGACTCCCTTGACTACTTTCGACTACCGGCTGCTGATTGTCGTCGATTGCTGACTGCTGATTATTGTTATTGCCATTTTGCGGTTATTTGTAATGCGTTTTGTCGTCCGTGTCGTCTGGAGTTTGCTTCGCTGCTTTTGTGCTACTTTTTTCTCTTCTTTTTTTTGCCATGATACTCTTCTTAAATATCAATCCTGGTGAAATGTACGATCACTCAGTTGACCGGATAAGCAGAATTGAATGATAAAAAGTCACAGTAGTGCAAAGAGCAATGTAATATGGCCTCACTAAGTATGAGATACAATGTATGCAATTCCAAAGTACGCTGGGTGCAACAAGAGAAGATAACTTTTGTCCTACAGAGTTGAAGTGCTTGTCATTTGCTGAGTCTTCGGACTAATAGCGCGACAAGTTGGAACATTTTATATAAATATATGTATGTTTGTATGTACATATGTAATATATTTGTGTATTGAATTATGTAAGTAAATGATTACACACTCGGGTGTCGTATCTTGGGCCTGTCGTCCCGATAGAATTGCGGTATACCAGAGTCCAAGATATGCCTGGTTTCCAGATTAAATTATTTTTCTTTTACATCACCCATTTGTTGCATTTAATCTTGCATTTACGCATGCCGATCTACATATGTATACATACATATGTATGTATATTTCATATTTATTTTCAATATATATGTACTTATGATATGTACATATGTATATGGTATTTGTTTCTTATAAAGCGTGCAACAGCACTTTCCACGGAGTTTGCCCCACCAGCTGAGCTATCGTCACTACCATTTCTTGTAGAACTGCTTCTGTGGCATATTACGAAATTCAATATGTGATCCACACTTCTGTAAAAACACTTTGATATACCATCTGTATGTAAATACAAATATACACAATACAATAAAATGAAGTGAGTGTGGTACAAAAGTCAGCAGATAACGCTGGGTTGCATAAAACTATATAAAATAATCACAGCACGTATGCCACATATTACTCCATATAGTATACATAAGTATGTATGTGTGTGTACAATCCAAGAAGCATTTTAACATCTTGTAGATACTTGAATTACAACACTTTTAGAAATTCTACAAGCTTCGCTTCCACTCTTTTGCAATTAGTAGCATTATACTAAACTGTTTGTCATACATGTTGAATCCACACATATGTACATACAGCCGTCTTCTTGAGCGTTGACTTTCCCAACAGCTGTGTGACACCGAAGCCATAAACAATTTTTGAGCGCTTCGTTGCGTCTGTTCTGCTAGAAACAGTTATGCAGATGGAAAAAGGTATAGAAATTTTCCTCCAAATCATAGTTGGCAATTCGAGCCACTCACATGAATACATACATATGCATGTATGTATATACATAGAATGGGGATAGTGTGGAGAAAGGCAGTCAGCAGCAATGGCATTTATGTGGCTTTAGACTGATTTCCACTTAGCAGGTAAATAGGGCGAAAATAGGATTTCCACTTAAGTGCATCGCTATTATATTCGTTAAAACTATAGTTCTTCTATTTGTTTTACATACTAAGGGGTGATTTTTTAAGAGCTTGATAACTTTTTTTAAAAAAAAAAACGCATAAAATTTGCAAAATCTCATCGGTTCTTTATTTGAAACGTTAGATTGGTTCATGACATTTACTTTTTGAAGATAATTTCATTTAAATGTTGACCGCGGCTGCGTCTTAGGTGGTCCATTCGGAAAGTCCAATTTTGGGCAACTTTTTCGAGCATTTCGGCCGGAATAGCCCGAATTTCTTCGGAAATGTTGTCTTCCAAAGCTGGAATAGTTGCTGGCTTATTTCTGTAGACTTTAGACTTGACGTAGCCCCACAAAAAATAGTCTAAAGGCGTTAAATCGCATGATCTTGGTGGCCAACTTACGGGTCCATTTCTTGAGATGAATTGTTGTCCGAAGTTTTCCCTCAAAATGGCCATAGAATCGCGAGCTGTGTGGCATGTAGCGCCATCTTGTTGAAACCACATGTCAACCAAGTTCAGTTCTTCCATTTTTGGCAACAAAAAGTTTGTTAGCATCGAACGATAGCGATCGCCATTCACCGTAACGTTGCGTCCAACAGCATCTTTGAAAAAATACGGTCCAATGATTCCACCAGCGTACAAACCACACCAAACAGTGCATTTTTCGGGATGCATGGGCAGTTCTTGAACGGCTTCTGGTTGCTCTTCACCCCAAATGCGGCAATTTTGCTTATTTACGTAGCCATTCAACCAGAAATGAGCCTCATCGCTGAACAAAATTAAAGCGCGAAACACATTTCGAACCGAACACTGATTTTGGTAATAAAATTCAATGATTTGCAAGCGTTGCTCGTTAGTAAGTCTATTCATGATGAAATGTCAAAGCATACTGAGCATCTTTCTCTTTGACACCATGTCTGAAATCCCACGTGATCTGTCAAATACTAATGCATGAAAATCCTAACCTCAAAAAAATCACCCGTTACATACTATGCATGTACCAAGTGAGAAGTAGGCCTAAAGTAGAGTAATCAAGTGTGATTGACAGATTGTTTGTTTTAGAAACGAAGATCACTTCTTTCTTTATTGGCGTAGACACCGCTGACATGGTTACAGCTGAGTTCACTTACAGATATTTAAATATTGACTAAATATTGATCGAAAGAAGAAGATATGGACTATATGTTTAAAAAATATTTTTAAAAATATAAGAAAATGTTAAACCTTTGAAAAATTATGAGTTTCAACGATAAAATTTTATTTTGCTTTTACTTCTTCATAATAGTCCCCAAATGCATTAGCTGTTGTATACAGTAATCTATTTTAAGGGGGTATTCTAGTCTAGAAATTTAAAAAAATCTAAATTTTTTTTTATTTTCAAAGTTTAACTATTCAAGAATATGTGTACAAGAGGATTTTTCAAAATTCAAATTATTTTCGGAGATATAGGCATTTTTCTGACCTGGCATCCAAACTAGTGCGGCCGGAACGCGAAACTTTAAACGCGTTTTTCTCAAAACTGACTTTATCGGAACGATGTCCACGATTTCTCAGGTTCTACTGGACCAATTTACTTGAAATTTTTATAGAGTCTTCTTTGTAGACTTGTCTATGGTTGGAACTAGCCCCATCCCCAAATTTTTATTTTTATTATTTTTAAAAAATTCGAAATAGTCAGAAAAAGTGATCCAAAAACACTTTTTTTTAGGCAGTCGTCATTTTGTGAAAAATTGTTTTTCCCCACTTTTCCGTAGTTCCGACCATTGCGACATTATTCTAGATTAATAATATTTTTTTCTTTTTGGTCTCAGATAACTATAAGGGTTGAAATCATGGGCATGGTCACGTGGAAATTTTTAGAGACCCCCCACTTCGTCAGCTCATAATTTTTGAAATTTTTTACTTTTTTTAGTTTTTAATTTTTTTCTCTACTCTTCTAAAATTAACAAATAACTAATAAAAAATGGATAGTAAAAATATTAATTGCCTTTTTTTACGACACTTTAAATATTACCTGAGAAGCATGAATTCTAGAATACCCCCTTAAATAAAGTGCTATGAATTCGTTCCCTTCCTTATCTTATATCTTTTATTAAATCAGGAATAAGTCTCAAGTTTTTACAAAGTGCATACATATATCTTTAACCGATAGGTTTAATAGCTAGGTCTGCGGTGGCCTCTCCGTTACATTGATGTTGTTGACTCTAAATCGCTCTTTTGTACACTTAGCCGTGTGTTTAGGATCGTTGTCCTGCATAAATATTCACCTAAATGACATATTCTCTTCAGGGTATACATTCTTGTAGTATTGCCACATATTCAGTTGCCTTCATAGTCCCATATCATATGTAGAGACCCCAAACCATTCTATGAAAGCGATACCCCAACCATAATGTTTCCGACACCATTTTTAGGGATCTTCATCAACTAGGATTTGGGTTCTTAGATTTATAGCTGCATTCCTCGGTCTTCTTACATAATGAGAACCTCAATCAGAATTAAATAAGTTGACTTTTGTTTCGTCAGACCAAAGAATATTACGTCATTGCTCTTTAGATCAAAGAACATATTCTTCAGCAAACTTAAGCTTTTGTTGCACGTTCTTTTTTGACAGCATGGGCACGATTCTCGGGTTACAATTCTTTCATGGATTTTTCTTAACATAACTTACTATATTTCTTTGACAGACAATTTTATTTATGACTTCGCGTGTTTCAATCTGGGGAACCCATTTTACTACTTGTTCCGCAAAGAGCGGAATTAGCCGAGCCATAAAAGGCAAGAGAGCTTTAAGCGTTGTGATCTTAAAATCTACCTACACTCGCTAGTCGTAGAGAAATGCTTGGCATAATATTTCTTTTAAAACTTATGAATAGGTCAGTCTGTAGTTCATCTCTGTTGTCTGATATTAATTTTAACGTTCCCGTTCACTCAACCAAGCAATTTATACCTTTACTGCGGGAAAAGCACATCGTTCTACATTTTTTACGGTCAAATGGCATATCATTTCTAATTAATTGATTGATATTAAAACTGAAAGTATTATTAAAATCTTTTATTGGACTTATTTTATGTATGTAAGTGGAAACATTTATAAAAATTTCAATTTTATTCCCATACTACATCGTGGTATTGTGCGTTTTACAATATTATTGTTTTGAGATTTTATCATAGCACAAATCAATTTTCGAACTCTCCCTACAACGCATGCTAACTGTTCATTGACATCGACCTTCATGCAATGTTTTAATGCAACACTTCATTTGCTTGTTTTTGTTTTCATTTTTAAAGCACCAGCGCCCCACCCACTAAGCATGCATTTGAATATACATACATACATATTTATAGAGGCCCATATATGCACTTGTGTATGTATATATGTACATATGTATGTATGTACATATGGCTGTGTGGAAATGTGCGCATAAACAAATGGGGCTGCACATACATACATAAGTAATTGGAATTGAAGCGGCGAGTTTGCTTTACAGACAAAGCATTTCCTGTTATGGTTTTGACTTTGCTTACAACAACAGCGCGAACTGGAAGTGCAACGCTTTACACACAAACACACTCAACACATTCGACGCGTAGAAGCAACTAAACAAGTGCATGCAACAAGCATACCAACGCAAGATTATAGCCACCAATACACATACATGCATATTTTCATATACACATTCGCACCCATACATGCTTAAGCAGCTGCTTGCACGCGGCACCCAAGCAAGCTGGCAAGTGCAAGCGCTAAAAGCTTGAGCAAACTGCCCGATCAGCCCGACTTGCCGACCTATCACACACACACACACTCACACATAACGTTGTTCGTTAGCTGAATTCAATGGGCACTCGCAAACTTACGCAATCAATCAACACATTGCCGCCGCGGCGGACGCAAACGTCAACTCGCCGGTGTCATTTAAGAGCATCTCAAAAGGAAATAAAGAAATACAACAAAAGCGGTAAGGCATTCTAACGGCACTTTGGCGCTGTGTGGGCGTGTTCACTAATAAAATTGTCGATTTGTTAATGACACTTGGAACGATCTAACCTCTAACGTACAAACAAATGTATGTGATGCGTTTCCTTCTCCCCTCACCCTCACTATAGTACTAACATAGAGACTGCTGCAGCCAGAGATAATGCTTTTATAATACTCGTATGACAAACAAACCACAAGTTTACACCACGCAACTGTGAAATTCCATTGTGGAAAATGCGTTAAAGTTAAATAAACTTAGAAGTCTCGTAAAAGCAGGAGATTGGAGAAAAATCTACACAGGAAGTGATCACACGAGTTACAAAAAAATTACAACTCCGAGATCTGTGTATTCGTGCAACACATACACATTTATATATGTTTGTATGTATGTATATATACATATATATGTATGTATGTATATCGTTGTCACTTGAAAATGTGTGAAGTTTTGTAAATTACGCATCGTGAGTGTCAAAGTCTGAAGAAAATGTGTGAAAGACTACGGCGCGTCAGGTTAATTATATTATATATCGCATGATCTAAGTATGAGTCACGCCATAAGCAAGATAAGATTTTGTTTTATCAATTTTATATAGAGTTTGTCTTATTACAATGACAATAACTAAATTTGTTGACAAATACAGTGACGTTGGGTACAATTATGATGATTTTACATTAATGTAGGTCCGGAATAGTAATTTTTTAAGTCTGATGATCTACTAAGTATATTGGAAAAGAGAGGAAAATTAACAAATAAAAATGTTTTTGATGAATATATAATATTTTGAGGCTGATTTCCTGACTTCTTTACCTCTTCGATTAACTTTTCCGTTGCGTTTCTATGTACATAGTAGTCTAGGTATATAAAACAATGGGTGTGCTTTTTAAGCTTGTGGATTTGAATACCCTTTTGGAGTTGGTACTTTTAGAAGCTGTTCTTCTTCTTCTCTGTTAGCGTTGTCCACGCTTACGCGGTTATAGCCGCATCGTTACTTGAGTTATATTCACTTTGGTTTGTCATTTCACAATGAACAGATTTACTTCGAAACAACGTTAAGAGTCATGCAAATTAACTGCCAAAATAATGGTTCGAAAAAAAAAGAAAATTTCGTTTAGCCAAGAAACTTTGGTTGAATGAGTACGTTAGTACAGTCACAGTTGTAGTTACGATAATCTACAAATAATGGTTGATCCTCAGAATGTTACTGTTTGGTGTGCTCTATAGGCAGACCATAAACTTAACCGAAAAAATTGTACGAGTTTGAGTTTTTTCATTTATTTTTAAGTTTTTTGCGCCGTAACATGAAATAAATAATTTTCCTTGGTCTCGATTTCTGCTTTTTTATAATGGTTAGAAAATATTGTTCAAATGGCCCTAAGCCAGTTTGTTATTTTTTATAATATTGCGATTTTTGTACTTTAATAGTTTTTTTTACGTAGTATATACATTTTTAATTACTATTTTTATACCCTGAACAGGGTATATTAAGTTTGTCACGAAGTTTGTAACACCCAGAAGGAAGCGTCGGAGACCCTATAAAGTACAGGGTGGGCCGTCTAACGTTTTAAATTTGAATTATCTATATTTCGACATTGGAAACGTCAAATACCATTCGGAAAGTGACAGATATTCAGTAAAAAGTCTAAAATTTACGATTGCTATTCACTAGAAGAAAACTAGGAAATATTGAAAACTTTTTTCCAAAGTGGTGAGTCTTCAAGCCATTCAATTTCACCGAAGAATCATCTTTTCGGACGAGGCTTATTTCCACCTCGATGGTGACGTTAACAAGCAGAAATGTCGCATTTGGGGCACAAAAAACCCGCACGTAATCGTCAAGAAGCCAATGCACCCAGCACGAATCATTGTATGGTGCGGATTTTGGTCTGGTGGAATCATCGGCCCATTTTTCTTCGAAAATGAAGAAGGAACCGCCGTAACCATCAATGGTGAGCGATATCGCGCAATGTTAACCGAATTTTTCTTCAAGCAAATTGAAGAGGAAGACTTGGACAACATTTGGTTCCAGCAGGACGGCGCTACGAGCCATACAGCAAACGCTACACTCAATCTTTTACGCCCTTTCTTCGAAAATCGCATATTCAGCAAATTGGCCTCCCAGAAGCTGCGATTTAACTCCGTTGGACTATTTTCTGTGGGGAGCTGTTAAAGATATATGTTACGCCAACCA
The DNA here is from genome assembly GCF_023373825.1 of Bactrocera dorsalis. Lineage (NCBI taxonomy): Eukaryota > Metazoa > Arthropoda > Insecta > Diptera > Tephritidae > Bactrocera > Bactrocera dorsalis. The sequence continues at coordinate 28,212,945 of NC_064306.1, read as the reverse complement.
TCCAGAAACAATTCAAGATCTAAAGTACGTGATTCAAGCTGCTGTAGCTGCCATAAGGCCTGAGACCATCGAGAAAGTACTCCAAAATTGGGTGGATCGGATAAGCTGCTGTAAACTCAGCCGTGGTGGTCATTTGTCCGAAATTGTTTTCCACAAATAAATTTCATAAAACAACGTTTTAAATAAATGTTAGACCTTTGAAAAATATCAAGTCGTTTTTTTTATTGACTTTTTAAATTTAAAATTTTATATGACCCACCCTATATATATTATACATATATACAAGTATAAACCGGCTTTGATTCTTGGAAGTTGAAAGGGAATAAAATAGAACTTAGCTCTTCCTTACTGGTTTATATATGTACATATGTATATATTATTCTATTCTGCCACTCCCACACAGCAGGCAATTTGTCACTCGCGCACACATACTCATACAAACACGGACACGATTGCATTTGTATACATGTACTTAATGTATACATACATATGCACATCTCGTATGCTCCAGTTCTAATTTTTTGGACTTTATTGTCAAATAAATGTGCGCTTTTTGTGTTTATTGAGATGAAATTTTGAAAGCAAACTTTTCCAGATAATAATAGCACTTTAGTGCTTTCATAAATTGTGAAAAATTGTTTTTGTTATTGCTTACGAAAGCTAGCACAGCAGCTGTTCGACACTCGTATGAAATTAGTGTAAATGTGTTCGAGAATATAAAAGTATGTGTATGTGAGAAGGATAAAGTGCGTTTGTTGCAGTAAATGGGTGTGGTTTTCCGTTATTTTTAAATTTTATTACACCGACTTTTTTCTATTTCAATGAGTAAATATTTCGCAATAACTGTAGCTATTAACAATTTTCATTTAGAAAATCATGATAAATTTTACGAATATATTGTTGTGTAGTGAGCCCTGGTTGCTGGTGCTTGTTATTTTTTATATATTATAATAAATAATATAAAAATTTATATGCTGTATATTATTATATGTACATACATATGTATATTTATGTATCAGCGGTTTGCTAACCCACGTCTTAGCTATTAGCTTGAAATGTGCTTTTGATAACCTTACTTTTTGTTTGTGTGGTACTTAGTTCTAAAAGCGTGAGAGGCAACTAAAAATATGACGAACAACATCATACAATTTTAAGTACCTATTTACGAATATTATGCAATTTGCATTGAATAAATTTCCGAGGTGCGGATGGAGCAATAGTGAGAGAGGCCCAATAATGCAAGAGCCAACAATTTTGTTTAAAATATGTTCCATCTTCCATCCTTTAGTTTGGACTACAGTGAGAAAGGGATCTAAGTAATATGAAGTTATTTGTGACTTCCTTGTTTTTTGGGAGCTGATTCACAAGCTCTAAAATCCTTTAGGTTCCAACTTCTTTGATATGTGTGGTTTAGCTTTTGTTGCGGTTTTTTATTTTATTCGAAATAATATTTTTTTATTTTATTTACGGAACTCTTACTGTCTTAGTGATTTTCTTTTAATATTAGCATTTATAGAATTTTTTTTAGATGTATATTGGTTATCATGCAGTCGAATTCAAACAAAATTTGAGTTTCGATTATAAAATGGTTATATATTGGTTATTACTGACAGCGATTTTCGATTTTTCTTGGTGATACGTTGTTTTGCATATTAGGTGAAGATTTGAGTTACAGCCTTCTAAACTGTAGCTGTTGTAGCATTTCAATCAGCTTCATCAGTTTGTTATTAAACGTGTTATCTCGTTTAAATCAAATCTTTCAAATATGCATGAGTGATTACTTGGAGAAATAATACGATCACTATCAAATTCTGCATCTTCTGCACATAAAGTGTATATCATACCCTAATACCCTACCACTTTGAAGACATTTTATAAAATATTTCACAGAAATTATTGAATATTTAAATTTTTTATCAAAAATTCACACAATGACCTACCAGTATTTTCTGGTCGGAAGTCGACATTTAGCAGATCAAAAACCGACCGACATTTTTGTGTAATATTTGACTTTTTGACCTTTTTTTTAGTGCCATCGGAGATTATAAACTACTATTTTTTTCGAAAATTGTATTCTCCAATTTTAAAATACACCATTAAACAATAATTGTTGCAGTATGTCTTTTCAACTTTTGACAAATTTTTATGTTACAAGTTGAACATTTTACACTTTTTTCCAAGTTGGGAAAAATGTTATTGCCATTAAGAAGAATATTTCCTTTACGTTGAGAAAGCTATGATTCTATAGTTCAAACACTGTTAAGCATAACTGTAAAACTTGAGAACTACATTTCTGCTACAATTTGGCACTAGAATAAATTTTGAAAGATATGGTCTTACATTCAAAGCTATTTACACAGTTTATGTCATTGACTGCTAATCAATCAAACGAAAGTAAAATATTTGGTGTTTGAATAGAGGTCAGGCCATAGTACTTAACACCATAAATGCGGTAGCACCACATGGATTACTGTTTCGTTTTTATTTTAAACAGATATATGCATATACATATACATAAGCACATATAATTATTGTACTTATGAAAATATACATACATTCTATTTTTTCTTATTATCAGATAGAAAAATTTATATCTCGCTTCCACACCCTAATACACCCTGTACGTACATAAATGTGTTTTCTTTATGTTTCTAGGTGCAAATGCATCTGTAAATACATGTGCAGACCTAACTTCAAATACTTACATATGTACATACATATGTATGTTTTATCACATAGTACTAAGTTGAGCAAATATTACTTGGCGGCTACTTGAAGTTAAAAAACGAGTTTCTCTTCGTATGTAACGCTTTTAACTGCATATGCAATTGTGTATATACACATACATATATGTACATATATACAAAGTGTGTCAATATTTATCTTTAGATATAATTTCGTTTTGTATGACATAATGTGTTAAATTTCATAAGTGACACAGAATTTCGATAATTCTATTACAAAGTGTCGAATTTGAATCTAACAAGCACACACATACTATATGTATGTACATATGCATCTATGTATCTGCATATGTAGGTGTTTATTCGAAAATTGGCGCGAATGTCACGTTCTTGGAACATAAATTTTTTCAGTTGTAAAACATGAAAACGCATGTAAGAGAAACATTTGAAATGTCATAAAAGTTCTTTAGGGTTCGATATATTTTTCGTTTTCGATGTAATATCTGTACATAACATAGATGCATACAAATCTACATAGATTAGTATATAGATTGAAATTAGATGGCAATATTTTTCAAAATCTTGCTTTGAGGAAATTTTCCTGTACTTGCACAGGAAGTGGGTTGGCTTTGAAGTGACTCATCTCTTAAACTATTAAAACTTTTTACGAGCTGATTAGAATTAGTCATGTTCGTGTCTGTCTCTCTATCTGTTGGTATACACTCGACTAGTCCTCTATGAATTTGAGATATCGATCTGAAATTTTGCACATGAATATTTTTTTAAGCGGTGCAGAGGAAGTTACATGAACCGTATTTCAGTGATGGTGTTCTGCATCAACGCAAACAATTTTACTCAGAAGGGGTAAGCTGTAGTCTATAAGGTGGGTGAGGCAACCTTCCCAGCCGCTGCTTTCCAAATAGTTTTTAAATGGTCTTCAATATGAGACCGAGCGTTGTCATGCTGGGAAATTATTACTTCGCGTCTAATCGCCAATTTCGGGCGTTATTCGCCTATCGATCGCTTTAGTTCAAAAATTTGTTGTAATTAGCGTTCTCATGAATGGTTTCAACAAGTTTTGAAAGCTCGTAATAAAGCATGACCTTCTGATCACAAAAAATACAGAGCATGACCTTGGCGTCATGGAAATTCGGTATTGCCGTTGATTTGGCAACGTTTCACATATGATTATTTGCGATAATGGTTGTCGTAATGGATTAATCTTCCACCACCAGTCACAATCCGATATTTTGTTGTATTCGAGCAGCATATCTGACATCCAAACGCGTCGTTCAGCGTCTCTTGACTTCAATTTAAAGGGTGACCCAAATAAAGGTGTTTTTTTCAAAAGCTTTTTTTTTGACAGATCACGCTTGAGTCGTGTCAAGCTGTCATGTTACTCGTAAATTCGTTCAGTATTGTTTAACATTTTATGACGGAAAGACTTACGCGTGAACAACGTTTACAACTAGTTGAACTTTATTACGAAAATTCACTTTTTAAAAGAAAGTGTTTCGCTCGTTTCGCTCAACTTACGGTCAAAATAATTGTCCTACTGAGCATACTTTTCGCAACACTATCACCCTTCTTGGAGAGTCGATTTGGCGACGTTCGCAACAACTCGGACTGACGTATGGAACGACTTGACGCATTTTACGCCAAGATCTTAAATTGAACTTACAAAATGTTTAAGAACTAAAGCCACTCGACCTTAATAAGCGCATAGTTTTGCTCTATGAGCTCTTGAAAAGACCCAAGAAGATCCGATGTTTTGAGTCAAATTTTGTTGAGCGATGAAAGCCATTTCTAGCTCAACGGGTATGTATTATAAACAAGCAATATTGCGCCATTTGGGACGAAGAGCTACCTAAAGAGATTCAAGAGCTGCCATTTCATCCAGAAAAAAACAATGGTTGGGTGTGGTTTGTGGGCCAGTGGAAACATCGGACCGTTATCGCGCCATGATAACGGACGTCTTGAGACCTGAAATTGAATTTCGTAATTTCAGCGACATTTGGTTTCAACAAGACGGCGACATATCCCACATAACGCATCAATCAATAGATTTATTGAGGGAACATTTAGGTGAGCAGACAATTTCACATTTCGGGCCGGTCGATTGGACACCAAGATAATGTGATATCAAGCCGTTAGACTTTTTTCTGTGGAGATATGTAACATCTAAAGTCAATGCGGACAATCCCGTTTCGATTCCGACCACCACGCGCTCATTCGCCAGTTACCTGTCGAAATGCTCGAACGAGTCATCGAAAATTGAACTCAACGAATGGACCATCTGAGACGTAGCCAAGGCCAACATTAGAAAGAGATAATCTTCAAAACATAAATGCCAAAGAATGTGCTTTCGATAAACATTCCCAATCAAATTTGAAGTTTCTGCGTTTTTACAGTAAAAACCTGGAGAACCTCGAAACGGATCACCCTTTATATAAGGACATGCTTACTTTATTGCATGTAAATATGTAACTATGTATGTATGTGTTCGTAAATTGTCAATCACATTAGATGAATTCGTGAATTCACGAATTTCGTAACAAAGTCACGTTCCAACATGTTGCTGCCACACACAGTTGACTGCTGCAAACACATGACGAACCAGAAACATGCAAACATACATAAAATACATACATACAGTATTGTAATGAATATAACACAGAAAACAAAAACAATTAACTTAGAGATTTTCATAATTAGATAAAAGTCAGCGCGGAGCACGCACTCTCACCCGCAGCGCCATTGTAGCACATGCATACATATGCTAAATATGTGCATTCAATTGTTGCATGCAGTCAAGAAGACACTTGGAAAATCCTTTCTTCCCATCAGGCGGCGCTGCTGCGATTTCCTCGGGTTTCCTCTTCAGCAAATGTTTACATTTCAAATGCACGAATGGGCACCTCCTTGCATCCTAAACGCCAATAAGTACGCTATAGTAGTAGTTGTTGTTGTTGTCAAAGTGTGTCTTCTGCTTTCTTAATTGCTTTTGTTGTTTATGCCTGGCGTTATTTGTTTGTAGTACGTGCGTTCGCCGAGTGTGAATGCATTTGAACCACTTTGGGCGGACGGACGGACGAACTGAGGATCAGGCGGGCAACCGATGTTGGCGACCAAGGCGACTCACTTACTTGCTGCTCGTACTTACTTTGCGGCATGTTAATCACATGTTGAAAGAGTGTGGGAAAAGCAAAGCCAGAAGCCGTGTGGGCAGACAGCCGAAAGAGCACTCACGCACTGCACACATACATACATACATATATACATATGTGCAGCCTAAAGGCAGTATCAGAGATCTTAGAACCCTAGAAGCATGCTGCTTCAGCAGGTAGCCGTCATAACCGCTATTTTGCTTTATGTGTGCATGTGTGTGTATGGAATTCGTGGTATTCCCGACATATCTAAATATAAAATTTAGTTTCAAGTAAATTTGAATTGCTGTGGCGGTGCTTATATTCCATACTCTATGTATGTATTTGTATATGTGTGTATGTGTGTGTTTGTATGCATTTGCGACGTGCAATCAACTTTTATGAATGATTGCATTCACATCAACCACGTCGCATTGTGTTCGCTGCTTAGGCACTTAGTTCCAAATTGATTTTTAATTTACAACCAACGATTGTTGTTGTACTTCTAATGGCATTTATGGTGTTGATTTTGTTCTTAAGTGCGCCGCTGTTTGCCAAAAATAGCTAAAAAATCACTTTTAATTGAATTAAAGTTTGTGTCGAAAAAATCAACTTTTATGACTGAAGCACACACGATCTGCGCTTTATGTACGCAATTTTAGTGCCTCATACACTGCGCGTCACTTGAAAGCTTACGATACGAGTATATAGATGTGTGCAACTAATTAACAACGACTTGTTCCTATAAATTAAATGACAATTTCTGTAAAAATTTTAAGGGTAAAATAGAATTTTATTTTAAAATCTCTTCTATGAAAGTATGGTCAGATTTAGCAGCCAAAAAGTTTTGTTAAAATCCCGTTATTCTGAAACAGTTGAGGATTTTATGCAAAAGTGAGTAAATTGCTACTAAGTAGGCAATTGAGAAGTAAAGTCCTCTCTCGGCGAGCAAAGACCAAACTCTATAAGTCAGTCATCATCCCCGTTCTGCTATATAGTTCGAAGGCACTAACGATGACAACATCTGATGAGTCGACGTTACGAGTTTTCGGGGAGGTTCGAGTTTCGAAAGGTTCTGCGGATGTTTTATGATCCTTTGCGCATTGCAAACGGCCAATATTGCATTTGATGGAACGCTGAGATGGGAAATCTTAAGGAGACGTTGAAACGACCTTTTGACATTGACATTGGAGACATTTACCAAACTTATAACTTTTAAAGCTGTAAAGTATTTCAACAAGAATAAAACATCAAAAAACCAGCTTCAAGAAAGAAGAGAGATCGGAAATCGACTATTAGAGAGGGCAAGTTAATTATCCGTGAGTCAAAAACAAGTTCCTACAAGACGACAAATCCAATTCGTGTTGCGGTTTTTGGAGAAAATCCAAATACATTATCTGTAGAAACCGTAAAAAGACGATTACGCGATGTAGGACTTTTAGGTAGAGTTTCAAGGAAAAATCCATTAATCTCTGAACGCAATCAAAGTAACCGTTTAGAGTTTGTAAAGATATACCGTCATTGGACAGCATAAGAGTTGAAAAGAGTGTTATTTTCTGATGAAAGCAGGCATCGCTGCAAGGAGTTGGATCCCAAATACTGTAGGCCAACTTTAAAACATGGTTGCGGCTGTATAATGATTAGGTGTACCATATCAGGGAGAGATGTTGGTCTTATTTGTAAAAAAATAATGGAGAACGTAATGATGACAATATGCCCATAACATGGGTTTAGCAGCAAGATAACGATCCGAAACAGGCTGCGCGTGGTACAAAGCAATGATTTTAAGAATACATCGTGACTCTATTAAACTGGCCTGCAGCCCGGACTTAAACCTAATCGAAAATCTTTTTCGTATACATTTGAAGAAAAGAGTTCATTCTCATAAAGTTGAACATTTCTAGGAATTATACGAAGAGGTTAAACAATAATGGAATCACAATCCATTGCTTTGCGCATATTCAATGCCAAATTTCGTGAAAATACATATCTCAATAGCACAAAATGGAGGGACTAGCTTGCGTATATACGGACAGACAGACATGTCTAAATCGACTCAGCTCATCACGTTGATCATTTTTAAATTTTTTATGGTGTCTATGACTTCTGAGTGTTATAAACAAACTGGGTATATCCAGGTTATAAATATCATTTGCGTCTGAAAAAGCAATTCAGTTAAATGTCATGAATCTTTCATTTGTTCCCTAGAGTATAGAGGCACATGTGAATTGAATTGATTGAAAGTCCGTTGTTAAATGACTTTCAAGTCATAGAATAAAGAACTGTGCATTAAATTTTGTATATTTGTAGCACTAACTTCCTTTTCTAATATATTAATGAACATAAACAGAAAATATTAAAATACAATAAGCTTAATTCCTTTAAATTCCTGGAAATGCATTATAGTTGATATTATAAGTTAACTAATTTTTCGTTTTTTTCAAACTTTCTTTAACGCTGGGCATATCGAAGAACAAATTTTCGATAAAAAACAACTTGAGGTGTCACTGGATTGCGGTTTTGGGTGAACATAATCAAATCGATGATGTGCGAGTTGATAGTTTGTCCATAATATGAAGTTAGACTAGATATAGATTTTTGATTCTTTTGTCAGACATAAAGCTTATTAATGTCCGACAAAAGAATCAAAAATCTTACGGTGTCTTACAGATTATCATGGTGACACGACCTCGGTATGACTGGGTTACCATAAATGAGTACATAAGTGATGCTCAGCTGCCTTCCTCAGACAATAAGTGATCATATACCAAAATTATCATACTTTTCTCAACTTATCTAAAAGAAACTATTTTCAAAAAAAAATTAAATAAATATATTTTCGACTTAATTCTATTTAATTCGCCACTTGCATATTCCTAATGACCAGAACTTAAGTATGTACCAAATCAGTAAATACTTTCTATCTATTCAAATTTCTTCTCAATTTGCTGTTTGTTGTTTCGTAATTTATGCCACTATTTATTTTTAATAAACACAAAGCCTTTCGTGCCCACAGTGCCACGCTGCGTGCCCAAGCCGCTGCTCAACCATTCCGTCAATCATTTAATTAAAAGCTTTTAGTTCTACAAATATATTCACAGCACTTTATGCTAATATTCTTTCAAATACTTCTAATTGATCTTTGAGCATACGTAAGGCACAAAATAGAATTTCGACTAATTTCCACAATTCCACCTCAGTGCAACGTGCAGCCGGACAACAACAACGGCAAACGTGTCCAATTGACTCGTATGCCGTAAGCGTTTATGAGGCTGGAACGCTTCGAAGTATAGGAAAACTTGTTCCAAACATATACACACATACAGTTACTGCATGGCCAGACGTCAGACGCCCGACAAACGCGCGATCGGCTCGACATTCGATCGTTCGCCCGCTCGGTCGTTCCGATGTGTCCCAAACGAACTAATCCATAATTTATTTTTAATTATCCCACAAACAGACGACAGACGCGCGAGCATTCACAGCCCATTATAAGCATGTGTGTGTGTGTGTGAGTGCTTGTGTATGTGTGTGACACTTTCGTGAACATAAATATTGCTGGATATTTCCACTTTTGTCCAACTTTTTGGCTTTTAGCAGATTCCTGTTGGCTTTAATGTTTCCGGTGTGCCGGATTCGTCGATTCGGTGTTTTCTGAAATTTTGAATGGCATGAAAATGTTTCCAAAAATAGTGCTACACGTTTCGTGAAGTGCGCTATGTAATACTTGAGAATGAAATTCAAAAACCAAAAAATTAAAAAAAATGAAGTCTAAATTCTCTTTGCAGAGGGATACAAGAAAAAGTTGTTACTTCATACATCACTTCTGACAAAGTCAATGCCTTTGTACCAGTGCTAGTGTGTTTGTATTTATGACGGTGAGTGTAACGCACGACATGCGTCTGCCATAAACTAAAAGCAACAAAAATAGATGTTCTTTTGTCGAAACTTTTGAGATGCAACACAGAACCCAAAATACATTTAGGGCCTTTATGGCTCTACAATTGCTGCTGTCTGCTTGAAACTTGGCAAGATCCGGCAGCAATCGGACACTTACAAATGAAACAAGTTTGACAGAAAGCAACAAAACACAAGTCCATGTAGCCTTAGTTGGTTGATAAAAACTATTGCCTGCTTAGTGTTCGCTGCCAGAAGGAAAATGTAGACACCGTAAGCATTTGACACCGTTAAGGTCAAAACGAGACGCCCAAAGTGTGAACAACAAAAGTGGCCTTGTAACGCCAATTCAAGAATCTGCCGTCGAAATCTTCTCACTCCAAATGCTTGCGTGATCTCTACATGATCACACTCATTTGTTGCTAAATAAAAAGCGAAGAAAGAAAGCAATTAATTGGAGGCCTATAATTTAAGTTGAATTATAGGTATTGCATTCAAATATACATTTTTGTATGTTTTCCACTTATAAATGTTCCGAAAAGCTTTCATTTGACTCACATACAATTTATATAAATCTTTCGAGAAAACACCTAAATCAAAGCTAAAAAAATGAGCTCGCAAAGTAATCTTGAATTTTAATTAATCGCTTTATTTACAGAAAATATAAATAATGCAGTGTGTGTGTGTATGTGTTTTGTAGATTGTTGAAATCTTAAAGGTGCTACTAATTCATGTTTCTAGGTTATATGGGGAAATTAAAGTATTTTGTAGTTGGGAAAATTTGTTTTCGTGCGTTCGTTCCGAAGTTGCATAAGTTCAATAGAGCCCTTTATTTTAGTGGATTCATAATAATTAAGGTAGCGGGTGCTTAATAGATTGGCCTGAGAAATGTTTTGGAGTGCACACACAAAAAACGAGTTTGAATAATGAGAGGTAAACTGCTAATTTCTCGGATATACAGAGGTACAGAAGGCAAAATCTATATTTCCGACAATTATTTCGATCCGGAACGAGGTTTTGCAACAAATAAATGTGTGGTGTTTTATATAATTAATATAATAGAAATATAGACTTGAATGCTGAGTATTGCGTTATGAGTATTCATAACCCTATTACTGAGGTTTATTCTAGGGTTCTGTATACTATTTTTGGATATAAAGACATATTCTGCTGTGATCAGTATATATTGTGAAAAAGGACAATCATAATCTCAGTAACAGGGTCCTTTTTTTATATGTCATTCTGTTTAAAATGTGGTATACAGTACCCTGCAATAGAAATTTGCCGTCTGATTAGGTTTGTTACAGGCTGAAAGCATTTTCATCGATATATGAGGTATTTTGATCCATACCCAAGAGTAGCAGAAATAATCACTTTTCAACTATGTAAGTGTGGTCTCTGAACTCGTAGGAGAAATCTCTTGGCTATTGTAAAAAATTGTCTTTTGTAGTTCAGGCGCCAATATTCAAGACATTTTTATGTCGGTATGTATGAATTCGTCATGCTTTTATCGCCATAGCTTTATGTAAGCGCCAGACATAATACATACATATGTATGTATATACATAGTTAGTACGTACGACGTATGTATACTCATACTTTGTGTTTCATTTCATATAAATTTACACAACATCATGAAATTATGATAAAAATGCGGCCGCACAATCTTCAGAAATGTGTATACATACAAACACACCAGGGGATCGTAAAATTATTTATGTATATACATATCAGAGGTGCTAGTCGGTGCTTTCATTCGTAAAACCATTTAAATGAAAACAAGTAAGGAAGGGTTAAGTTCGGGTGTCACCGAACATTTTATACTCTCACATGATAAAGTGATAATCGAGATTTCATTATCCGTCATTTACATATTTTTTTATTATTAATTAGAATTAAATTCTAAGAGATTAACCGATATTTTCGGTGAAAAATTAGGTTAGGTTAGGTTAGGCACTGAGTTCTTCGTGTTCAGGGACCTTGAAAAGTTATAGTCCGATAACGACAATTTTTTCACAAGCGATACCTCAGCTCAAATACCGTATTTGTGTAAAGTTTTATTCCGCTATCATCATTGGTTCCTAATGTATATATTATACAGAGAAGATTCAAAATAGCGTTATATTGGAAGAAGGCGCGGTTGTGAACCGATTTCCCCCATATTTCGTACATTTCATCAGGGTATCAAGAAAATATTATATACCGAATTTCATTGAAATCGGTCGAGTAGTTCCTGAGATATGGTTTTCGGTCCATAAGTGGGCGACACCACGCCCATTTTCAATTAAAAAAAAAAGCCTGGGTGCAGCTGCCATTTCTTCCGTAAAATTTAGTGTTTCTAACGTTTTTTGTTAGTCGGTTAACGCACTTTTAGTGATTTTCAACATAACCTTTGCATGGGAGATGGGCGTGGTTATTATCCGATTTCTTCCATTTTTGAACTGTATATGGAAATGCCTGAAGGAAAGGACTCTATAGAGTTTGGTTGACATAGCTATAGTAGTTTCCGAGATATGTACAAAAAACTTAGTAGGGGGCGGGGCCACGCCCACTTTTCCAAAAAAAAAAATACGTCCAAATATGCCCCTCCCTAATGTGATCCTTTGTGCCAAATTTCACTTTAATATCTTTATTTATGGCTTAGTTATGACACTTTATAGGTTTTCGGTTTCCGCCATTTTGTGGGCCGATTTTGCCCATCTTCGAACTTAACCTTCTTATGGAGCCAAGAAATACGTGTCCCAAGTTTCATCATGATATCTCAATTTTTACTCAAGTTACAGCTTGCACGGACGGACGGACAGACAGACATCCGGATTTCAACTCTACTCGTCACCCTGATCACTTTGGTATATATAACCCTATATCTGACTCTTTTAGTTTTAGGACTTACAAACAACCGTTATGTTATCAAAACTATAATACTCTCTTTAGCAACTTTGTTGCGAGAGTATAAAAATATTGAATAATTTTACTCATTGCAAAATGACAAGCGTACACCAAACTTTAATGATTATTTTGATGTGACATTTGGTATAAGTAGATGTCAATGACAGTCATACCAACCTAGAAAATAAAATATTTCGAAAATTAAAAAGTCTTACAATTTTTTGCCCACAGTGATGTGTTTATTATGGTTAAATCATTAAAAAACGGTTATTGAACGCTGAAGTTTTTTCTAAAAAAAAATCATCTACTTTTAGTGCAAAATGCTATGTAGCGTCCTCTTCATGTGTACAATTATCTATACAAATTTATTTATTTATATTTATATAGAATTAATTTTAGTTGAACGCGTCCATTATTCCACAGTGGCTGATTTATCAAACGCCTAGTTATGGTTGTTTGTTTAAGGGCAATGTACTTTTATTTAGTTTTGTGAAATTAATATTTTTCTATATATTTCTATACCATTAACAGGGTATAATAAATATTCAACAAAGCTTATAACACTTGGAAGGAAACGTTGGTGAGATTATAATGTCCGTCTGCCTTTATATACGCTAATTAGTCCTTCAGTTTATGAGACATTAAACTGAAGTTATGCCCACGTCCTTTTCTCCCCAAGAAGCTGTTCGTTTGTTGGAACCGCCTATATCGGACAGCTATAGCTTAAAGCTGCCATACAAAGTGAACGAAATGTTTTTTATTCGACGACATGTCTTCAACAGTATAATTTCCGAAGAGAATGTTCGGATCGGAAAACTATAGCATTTAGCTACCATACAAACTGATCGATCAAAATCAAGTCTTTGTAAGGACAATTTTTTTTTTGACGAAATATCTTCACGGAAATCAGAAATCCAAGACAACGGCAAAGTTTCTGAAAAAATTGTTCAAATCGAGTCATATTAGCAAACCAACCGATCAAAATCAAGTTATAGATCTTTCTGTACTCTTATGTGTTGTGCACCTGTGAGGGGTATTATAGCATCGATGCAGCCGAAGTTATCGTTTTTCTTGTTTTAATAAATATTGCGACAAAATGCGCACTAAAAACTGGCTAACATTAGTCAGCAGCGCTGATATATATGTACATGCACATAAATAGAAATAAGTGTGACCATATGTACATATACATATATATATGTATGAATAAACGTATTCTTTTGCGTTTTACAAATGATTTATTTGACTTGCATTTTTTATCTACTCTATCGTTGTTGTTGGGTGCACGTATTGCTACTTCTTCCGGCAGCAGACGATTATGCGATCCGTAATATCCATTTCAAATCGCATGTATGTATGTATATATGTAAGTACATAACTATAAGTGCATACACTCCTGCTCACTTGAATATTATGTTAAAAATATTTAATAATAGGAACCCACTATACTATTATACATTTTTTTTTTAATTTTCATAACTAATTGTAATAAAAATTTCGATAATTTTCGATTTTTTTAACTAACTAATTTTAATGAAAGTTTCTATAAATTAAAATATGAATTAAAGCAAATTTTTTTTGAATTCTTGTTGGCAAATATTTGAAATTCCTTTCAAAAATGGTTCATTAGATTAAAATAATTATTATAAATAATTGCTGTTTTTATTCACACTAAATGACTGAATTAATTAAGTTGGATACAAGACCGAAACTGAAAATCTAAGATCCTGAAAATTATTTCTTAAAGAGTTAAGTATATCTTTCCGTAAAATTTGAAATATATTTTTTGGTTGAAAATCGTATTTATGTATGTATATCGCATGATATAATCAAGAAATCTGTAGATTAGACACTCCATATTGCTGCGCATAGTTTTGTTTCGTCGACTATTTCTTACCGGTTCCATCTACTTAATAATAATATAATATAATATGTATTTACGACTGAGAATCGGTAGAAGTAATAGAAGAAAACATAAATTAGTTTCACTGATCTAGGTTTAAGCGCATTGTTCACCTCAACACGCCACATAAGAGGTTATTTTCAAGTGAACGGCAGTGTACGATTAAGTTCTGACATACAAATTGTGATGAGTTATTATGAGATAATAGATATGCTTATTTCCGAAGTATACAGTGGCGGACAAAAGTCTACATACACCCCCTGTTTTCTTCGATGTGAGAGTACACAAAGTTTTTAGAAAAATGTATTTATACAATTTTATTCTAATATTTATTATAATAGCAATTAACTAAAAAAATCCATTATTTAACATAAAACAACAAATTTATGGAAGAAAAACTCAAAAATTGCTTTGACAAAAGTCTACATACAGTTCAAATCTCATACTTTGTACATTGTTATATTAACATTAAGGTAACGTTAGCGTTTTTTTTTTATTTCAATATGTTTATTGTTTGATATTTATTGAATTTAGTTGTGGTTTAAACACTTCAATAGCTATAATGGCTCCGCGAAATGAAATATCAATTGATGTAAGAAATTTGGTGATAAAAGAAAGAAAAGAAAAAAAATCATATGGTGAAATTTCTAAAATTTTAAACTTGAGTCGAGCAACAGTACAGACAATTCTAAAAAACTTTAAAAATAATGGTTCCAACGAAAATAAACCGCGCAGTGGACGCCCAAAAAAACAATCTTGTAGAGACGTCAGCCTGATTCTCAACGAAGTAGACCAAAATCCAAAAGTAAATGCTCCAAATATAGCCGAACGCATAGTAAGTACGTCACAAATGAGTATCCAACCAAGAACAATAAAAAAAAAACTCTAAACGACAATGGATTCCACAGTAGAACTCCACGGAAGAAACCTTATATTTCTGAAAAAAACCGGAAACATTGGTAAAAGTTCGCCAAAAAACACAAAGAAAGGGAAATGCATTTTTGGAAAAAAGTTTCATTTACAGATGATTCTAAATTCGCCCTTTTTGGTAGTGATAAAAGGGCTAAAATTTGAAGGAAAACTAACGCCACGCTTGAACCGAAGAACGTAGTATCAATTGTGAAGCTCGGTGGCGGCAGCGTAATGGTTTGGGGAGCTGTTGCGGCCTCTGGAGTTAGAAAGTTGGACTTTATTGAAGATGAAATGGACGGTTATAAGTATAAGTCTCTGTTGGAACATAATTTGAAGCCTTTGGTGGATAATTTAGGGCTCGGTTCCGGTTGGATATTTCAACAAGATAACGATCCGATGCATGCGGCGCAAATTGTTAAGGACTGGTTACTTTATTATACTCCAAGTCAATTAAATACACCACCTCAAAGTCCAAATATGAATATTATTGAACATGTCTGGGAGATTTTGGAGCGTAGAATTAGAAAGCACCAAATTGCTAGCTCTGCTATACTCTAAGAGCGCATATTGGGACCTTGGAACAGCATTACATCTACAGCGTTGACAAATTTAGCAGGATCTATGCCACGGCGTCTTCAAGCAGTTATAGATGCCAATGGGGACCCAACTAAATACTAAAACGTCTTAATAACTAGCATTTTTTACAGTTTTTCGCACTGAATTAAGATATTTTTGTACTGTATGTAGACTTTTGTCAACACAATATTTGAGTTTTTATTCCATAAATTTGTAGTTTTATATTAATTAATGGATTTGTTTAGTTTGTTGTTATTAGAAAGAAGATTAGAATAAAACTGTATCAACACATTTTTCTAAAAGGTTTTTGTACTCTCACATCGAAGAAAACAGGGGGTGTATGCAGACTTTTGTCCGCCACTGTATATTTGTGCGCATATTAATTATAATTATTAAAAAGGTTAATAATGAATTAAAGTATGTATGTATGTATGTATATATGTATTTTTGTAATTAAAATTTATTAATAATTTAAATATATATATAATTTCGCTTTTTTACCATAAACAGATTTTTTTACCATAGAAATTTTTGTTTTTACTTTTTTACTAACATGATTTTTTATTATTAATTGTTTCTATTCTATTTACTTGTTTTATTTTTTTTATTTCCTTATTTTATTTTTTTTATTAATTTTTTTTTTGTTTTTTTATTAATTTTTTTTTTATTTTTTTATTAACTTTTTTTTTTAATATACGTTTAATTTTATTTTATTTTACAACATACAAATGTATATGTAACTCTTCGGCGTTTTCATTTATTTATTCTATATACATATGTATGTATATTCACTTTGTTTTTGTTTAGTATTGTTTTTATTTTTTTTTTTTGCTTGCATGCAACTCAACTGAGAAAATTACACGCAAAGTGATGCCACTCCTTAACCCTAGACGGTCATCCTTCGTCAAAATGACTACGAACTATTTTATTTTCATTGTAAATATGTTTTTAATTGTTCGTGTTGATCTCCGCTTTCGTACAGCGATATAAGTTTTCTCTTTATTTTTGACTTGTATTTATTAATAATGAAATAAATAAATAAAAAAAAAATAAAACGCGTTCATTATTTCGACTCACACCCTACTGAAAATGGATTTGAAATAAGTCGTCGTCATATTGACGAAGGATGACGTTAATGTACAAAAAAAAGGATGACCGTCCAGGGTTAAAATCCATATAATTATCAACTTCAATGTTAAAAGGAGATACATATGTATTCATAAGCAAATATATGTGTACATACATATGTATATACATACAAATAAATACTATATGCAATTATATCTTCATATAAACTAAATAAACAGAAACGTACATACATACATACGCGAAATACGTCGCGTCGTTACGATCATCTGTAGCCGGCTTATTTTCGTACATATTCATAATGAATATACTCGTATGTATGTATGTATTACATAAGCATAGTATGCGTATTTATTTAGAGTTTTGCTGACGCCACTTTTCCTCATTGCTAATTTTGTCAATAAACACAAGCTATACCTACACACAGTCATAAATATATACATATGTATATGCACGTGTTCGTGTATACCAGACTAACTGGTTAGGTCTGTTCACCAATTGTCCGGTTAGCGAGTTAGTTAGTCAGCCGCGCTTGTTTGGCTAGTCACTTAGCTACTAGCTAGAGCTGTTGGCTTTCCACCGAACGCAACACGCATTGACGCAACAGATGTGCGGCGAGCTGAAAGCCCGAAATGCACCAAGGCCCAGTGACTGTGTTCTTGAATGGCAATGCATTGCTTAATGGACGCATTTTGGCGCACCAAAGACTATTTATTGTCGTATAATACATATCTATGTACATATGTAAATGTTGCTAAAATCGTAATTGTTGTTATTGTTGCGAGTTAACTGTGCTTAATTTACTTCACAAATTAACAGCAGTTCATAACAATGATTGCGTAGAAGTTAATGATGCTTTTTTTGTAATTTAAATTACGCCAACAATTAGTGAAAAAGTGGAGCGCTGCCAAACATTTGTGCTGACGGGTCAGTTCGTAACGCTTTTTGCTACAAAAACAAAAAAAAAAACAATAACAATGCAATAAATTGTTTGCATTTGAGGTGATCCGATACACTTGTGTATGTGTTGGTAGTAAAACGGTGATGACAAATCGCTTTTGTGTTTATGTATTTATCACATAATCCAATTTGTCATATTAATTGCTTATCACAGCAACGGCAGAGTCACCAACATTTGCGAAAAAACAACAAAAACCAAATTGGCATGTGTTTATTTGAAATGTGCGAAAAACATATGTAGCAGGCTTATACACTTGCTGTTGCGTAAAATTATCTTACAGGTGAATATTTTCGTATTTAAACTCTGTGCGCTAAAAATTAATATACAAATATTTTGTTTCGTTTTTAAATATGTATATATTTTTGTAATATTTTTAAATTCTTAATAATTTAATTTTTAAAGTAATATACTGAAATTTTCAATGATTATGTCGAATATTTTTTATGTTGCAGCCTTTTTTTGGGTTTAGCCGTCAATAGTCAATGTAGGAAGACTGTAAATTTAGATTTCGCAATTTTATTTAAATACACCCCATAAATATAGTACATACAGTTGGAAAAATGTTTATGTCTGAAAAAGATTCCTGTTTGAATTGACATTAGCTTGCTGCTATTATTGTACGCATCACTGTATGTATCTATATATACTATACATTAATATGTTAGCACACTTGTATAATTTTATAAATTTTTATTCACTTTGAGCATTCGCCGAGTCATTTGTTTATAAACAATCTAATTTTTGGCTTGGCTTCTAAGAGTATGTGCATGTGTGTGTGTGAGTTAGAGAAAGACATGCGCACTTGCGCAAACTCTCTTCATTAACAGGCGCTTGTTCTTTTCGCTAAAACTTTACATTTTTTATTAATTGCATATACTTGTGTACAAATGTATTTATATGTATATATAAGTATACAGAAGAAAAGTATATGTTACATTAACACCGATTAATCGCTACTTCAGCATTGTTGAAACCTGTCGATTAGTCAGCGCTGATCAAGTTAATATAATGAATGTGTGTATATGCATGTACACACACGTGTAATCATATACATATGTATGCGTGTTAACATGTTAATACAACGTTGTTAATTGAAGTAGCGATTCGCAGGAAATCTGAAGTGATCATGTCACTGATTTATTTTTATAATCAAATCTCGTGCAGCGATGTTATTTATCGTAAATTTTCAAATATTTTTATTTTTTATTTTTACTTTGTGTGGCAATTTAAAGCATCGACATTGAATTTTACAATAGTTTATGTATTTTTATATGATTAATTCATCTGCAGATCGATATATTAATAATTTCTGAATAAATTTTACGGAAGTTCTTGATACAGGGTTCAAAACACCGCTCTTAAACCTCAACATTTTTGAAACTTTTGTTCCATCAATACTTATTTATGCATATCTAACATTTGTAGTGTTTATCGATTAATATTTATTAAGTTAACCTTATCGATACAAATTCGAAATCGTTTTTTAATAATCTTTTATTTTATAATTGATATGGAAATAGATTAGTTGATTTTTTTTAACTGAACAGATTCAGTGATAAGCATAATTGCTGCTTTGAGTGAAGTAAGTTCAGGGAACAATGGCACTAATTCGTGCTAAAAATCATTAACAACAACATAAATAAATGTGGTTACGAATACCGAAACTTAAAAATAAAGTACAAATCGTCATCTAAAATACAAAACAACGTATCATAAAAAATCGAAAATCGCTGTCAGATAAAATAACCAATTCAAAAACCATTTTATAACCCAAACTCAAGTTTCAGTATCAGTGTATGATAACTTAAAATATAATCATTTTATAACCCAAACTCAAATCTTGTTTTTTTTTCTTACGATTAACTACATCATCTTATGCCATATTACGATATTACAGTAAGATTTTAGCTTCCACTTTCAGTTACAACCGATATATAACCATTTTATAAGCCAAACTCAAGTTTCAGTATCAGTGTATGATAACTTAAAATATAACCATTTTATAACCAAAAACGAAATTTTGTTTCCATATGAGTGGTTTTTATTATGACTTTTTTCCTTCGTCTGTAAACTTATGAAAAGTGAAGTTACGTTATTTTGCATTTTAGGTGGCGAAATGTGATCGTATTCAAAACATTCTTAAACAGAAATATGTAAATAGTTGTGGGTTGGAAGCAAACTGTTCGAAATATTAATATCTGCAACGCAAGAATCGCCATATCTAACCAAATCTTCTCAAATCAAAGTGATGGAACATGCAGCATTTGGGGCAATTAATGTTATAACTATCCAAATCAGTCAAACAAAGATGATTGAAACTAAAATATTTTAAAAACTTGAAAATATCTTTTTTCGAACTAAATTTTTTTTTAACAAAACATAAAAACAATTACACGACACAGTTCAAAATAACTCGTATGCATGAAAAGAAACTAACTGTAAAATGTAATAATTTTTGTAAAGGCACTAATTTAATCTCCTTTGATGTGCCTATGTACGTCTAATCTTTAGAAAAAAAATATTTATATACAGCGGGTAACAGGTTTTTGACCAACATTTGAATTCTTAGCAAGTTAAACTACTCATTGAAGTAGCTATTTTTTGCTTTTGTTATTGTAGCGGCATAAAATATTCGCCGAATAGACTTGCTATCGAGTTGTCAATCTATAACTAGTTAGAAATGCCGGTCCGTTCTGGTTTTGGAGACCCTGATGTCATTTGCATATACTCGTATATCTACTGCCGATGGTTTCATTTGGTCGCTCAAAAGTCTCTGTCAGCCGTAAACTTTCAAAAAAATTCGAAGGTTTGAAAAAAAAATCGAGCTAATGATCTAGTTGAAACTAGAGTAGAGGCGATGCAAGCAATTAGACTAGTAAATCTTATGGCATTGAAACCAAAACGATAAAAAGTCATTAGAAATAAAAGTTACGATAGTGACCTTGAAAGAAGCTTTGGCTTCCAGCTATACTATATATAGAGCCGTGTTGTTATACTCTGATCAGGGTATACGTATTAAGTATGTCATTAAGGTTATCATATCCAGAAAGGAACGTTGGAGATCCTATAATATACATAGTATATGTATATCTATATATAAAATGGCCAGAGTGATGACCTGAGTCGAAGCACCCTTGTGTACATATGTACATATATGCGAACCAGTCTGCCTGTTTTTGAGATATTGCTTTTGCACACGTCCTTTTCTCCCTAAGAAGCTAATTTGTCGAAATCGCCGATATTAGAGCTTTATACCATATGGCTGCCATATGAAGTGACCGTTTGAAATCAATTTCTGGTAGGGGAACCTTTTTAATTGTATTATGGCTTTGGTGCAAGCAAAATTCACATATTTTATTGTTTTTTAACTACGTTGGTGGTTTTTGAAAAAAAAAAAAAAATTCTATGATCTTTAAATGATATTGACCCGGTTTAAAACTTATCAGTAAGTTATTTTTGTAGACTTTTTCAGTTCGATGCTTGATGTACCTGAAATGTCCAGCCTGCTGAAGCTTATACCTTTACTATTGACATACTTCACTTCACATTATTTGCGTTCAATAGTATTTTTGAATAATCTTTCCTAGCTTTTCAATTTCAATTCTAAACCGATTTCCCCAATTCTAACCTCTCAAATATTTATAAACAGTAATAGCTTCTTACTCACCCTCGATTTTCGGTTATTATAGTCACAAGTGACATGCACATAGATGTCACGAACGCAGCTACATACATCACAGATATCCATGCGTCGCGCATTATCCATCAAACTCCATATCGATAAGTCGTTATTCACTTGTGCGGCCATCGGCGATGGTTCCTTATTGGGGCGCGCAAGCTGCGTTCCAGTGTTAGTGTTGCCTTCCAAAGCGTTCGCAACCATTTGTTGTGTGTAGAAGTGTTGTGGTTTAATTTTGTTGCCATCATAACCGAAGCGAGCGGTTGGCGATAATTCGTGATGACGCCGCTGACGACCACTCACATTTTCGCTACCATTTCCGGCATCAGCCTCCTCCTCGTCATAGTAGTCATCGTCTAGATCTGAGTTGGCCGCTGCAGCGTTATTCTTATCAGCAGTTTCTTGAGACGTCACAGCGAGTGAACGCTTCAAGTGCCGCTTTGACGCTAAGAAAGCCTCTGCATCGACCACAGCATTGAGTGACGGAGTGGGTGGTGAGGTGTGCAATGCTGGCGCCGGCTCAGCAGCTAGTGCAGTGGCTGGCGCAGGTACACAGGTGACGGCAGAGAGAAGGCAACCGAGTGTTAACAATAACAAAAGAAACGCTTTGCAGCATATTGTGGCAGTTAATGGCAAATTTGGGCACGTTTTTGTGTTTGCTACCGCGCTGCTGTCGCTGGCGGATGTGGTGGTGGGCGGAGTTGTCACGGCGGGCGCGCAGGCGCGGAGGGCTTTGCTGTGCAGTTGAGGCATTTCGGTAATATTTAGGTGTTGCTTTGAACGGAATTTGGTTATAATTTTGAAAATTTTGATATACTTATGCAATATGTTCGCTTTAGAGTGTGTTTAACTCTTTTGGATTTCACAATATTGCAATTTGCTTGTGTGCAAAATTTAATTTTTGGTGAA
This sequence comes from Bactrocera dorsalis, assembly GCF_023373825.1. Taxonomy (NCBI): domain Eukaryota; kingdom Metazoa; phylum Arthropoda; class Insecta; order Diptera; family Tephritidae; genus Bactrocera; species Bactrocera dorsalis. Next base: position 28,190,303 of record NC_064306.1, on the reverse strand, counting down.
GTTCATCTAAATTGGTTTGAGTTACTGCCACGAGCAGGTCTGCGGTGAACACTTAAAAAAATAATTTAATACATTTTTTTATTTTTAATTATATTTTTTATTTCATCATCAAATTTTGTGTTTGTTTTTATTTTTAGCGTAATTACCACAAGTTGGCCTAGGCACTGCACTTTTTTTGTTATTTACTGTTGCTTAAAACACGCTCACTTTTAAACCCGGCACTAAAAATGAGCTCGTGTGATTTTTTCACGATTTTTTCAAAACAATTTTACTTAAATTTTATCTTTTTATTTAATTTTGCAGCTGTAAAAATTGCTGGCCATAATCTTTATTAGTTAAAAATTTTTCACAAACATTTTCTTTTCACTTTGCTTTGAGCTGCAGCTATTTCTTAATTATTTTCCACAATTATGCACAGTAACAACAATAACAACACAGCTTAAGCAGTCGCCACAAAGCCAACACCTCGCAAAAGATTTGATTCTGCGCTTTTTCTTGGTTTGGTTAAGTTTGCTTTCACGGCTTCAACAAAAACACACACACTTTTCTTGAATTTACTATTATTTTTTCTTTTTCTTTCCCCCTTGGAAATCTTCTTGCACTAGTAACTTCAATTTCCGCTCGCTATTTGTAAATTGTTTTCTCGCTCTAATTTAGGCTAATTGATTCCTTTGTTGTTCGTCTACGAGAATTAAATTTGCTTAATTCTTTGACATTCATTTTTGTATATCTTTTCGTATATACGTCTAACTGTATGTGTTATACTATGCCTGCATTCACATAAATATTTTATCTTTTGACTATAAATATACACAAATGAAATCACCAGCCAACGAGCCGCACACGCACGTTAACGTCTGCTTAAACGCTTATGAAACAAGCTAAACCGTTCCGCACGACAGTTCCACAAGGTCTGAGAAATACCAAAATACATGATCGGACAAGAATGCTTCAATTTTCATTCAGCAACTTACTCTGCTCTTGAGTGCAGCAAATCGAGTGGAGTGTGCGCAGCTCTCAGCTATTGCTCGCTCTCTTGTTGGTATTCTGATTGGACAATTGTCGCTGACTGCGTGAGCGGAACGCAATATAACCCAGTGAGAATTTTTTGTTTTATATCAAAGCAAAACAGTTAATTTCATAAAAAATTTTGCTTACCGTTTGTTTTTGTATTAATATTTTATATCATTTCTCTTTTGATCAAAGTTGCGAAACCCCTAGTTTTCTGTAAAATGGAAGAACTGTAAATTAGCTAATAACCGAAACTTTTTATGAACAAACCAGTTTTGGTTCATACTTTTGAAATTGAATCATACTTTTGAAATTGATATATGTATGTATGTACATATATACTAACTTCGACAGCTTTCATTACAACAACTAAAGTGTTACTCATTTCGATGTTCCCTATTTTGTTAAAGGAAAAAGACAGAAACTTTAAATTTAATGGGGTACATTTATTATGATCCGAAAGATTATCTCCTGCATATGTTGACTGCATCTACGTCTCTTATTGTTCATGCATTGCGTGCAATTTCCGATGACTCGTTCGAGCATTTCGACTGGTAACTGGCGAAGGACACACTTGAAGTTTTCTCAAGGTTGGAATCGCAGCGAGATTGTCCGTAGAGACTTTAGACTTTACATAGCGCCCCGGAATAAAGTCTAACGGTATGATATCACACGATGATTCCACCAACCCACAATCCATACCAACCTTTTGAATCTCTTTAGGTTGCTCTTCGTCCCAATTGTGGCAATTTTTCTTGTTTACATACCAAAGAAATTACAGAAATGGGTACCATCGCTGAACAAATTTTGACTCGAAAACGTCTTCTTGGAACTTTTCAAGAGCCCGTAGAGCAAAACGATGTCGCTTTGGAAGGTCGAACGATTTCAGTTCTTACACAAGTAGTCGATTCTCCTCGGCCTTGGTGTACACTCTCAGCTACAGCTGCTTTATCTCTGCATGCTGGACGTGGTCTATTTGTCGAAGGGCGCGAAACACATTATTTACAGAAAGCAAGCAATACTGAACGAAAATAACATGACAGCTTGACACGACTCATGCGTGATCTGCAGAAAGGCTATTGAAAAAATTACCTTTACTTGGATCTATCTATCTATTAAATCTAACGTTGCCTTTAGCAATATTCTGTGTCACATTTCGTGAAGATAACTTTACCTAATAAAAATGTTTCCAAACAAGGACTTGACTTTGAGAGATCATAGTATGATTGTTACATCTCATAGTGGTGCGATAGCGCCGGTTCCGATAAATGAGCAGTTTTTGGAAAGAGAAATATGAGAATTACTGTGAAACTGTGTGACAGACAGATATGGCTAAATCGACTTATCTCGTAACCTGGTACCACGGGGAGCAGTAAGCACTTGGAGGTAAAACTCCAATCTGCTCATTGGGTTTGGTCCTTTGTGGAGATTCGTGGTGGCTGTGGTTAAAACCCAAATCGCGGGAAGAACTGACTTTGTCAGTTCAAATGTGGAGTTGCATTGCAACCTGGCATCGTGCACATAGTACGGAAGAGGTTTTAGATGGGTCTCGAACCCTACCAAGGTGGTTAGTGCATCCATGTCACACTGCCGATTGGTATTGAAAATCGTTACCCAGTTTTCAGGGCGCTGATCGACGCATTGGATTGATCCGTTGTGCTTCTGAGCACCGTGGATTTAGGCCTTCGCAGGTAGGATCCCACGTAAAACACTCTCGACTGTTATCTCGTCACGATTATAACTTGTTATATACATACTTTATAGGGTCTTTGACATTGACTCTGGGTAATATAAACTTTTTGGGAAAATTAATATATCCTGTACGGAGTATATAAATATATTTTGTTACCCAAATTTCTACAATACTCTCTACAGCTGAATACTTTGCCGAGTTTTAAAATTTATTGGAATAAAATTCTTTCAATAAATTAAATGATACCGCAAACCCAAATGTAATATGATTTTTATTAAACTAATCTCTTCAAGAAAGTTCCAATAAATCAGATAAACTAATTTTACTTAAATCTGGTAACGTTGCCTCTCCAATCGTACACATTTCCTCAAATACTAACTTGTGTTATTAATAATGTCAAAAGAGAAAAATGAAATTGAGTACCTCACCTACTCTCTTATCTTTTGTTGAGTGTTTTCACAGTTCTTTGATCATACTGTACGGTATAAAGAGTCTTTAAAACAGTGGTCGGCATTTCTTAGCAAAATTTTGCAAACTAACTTCACACGTACGCTTACGCTCTATCGCTCAGTCGTTGTCGAGCCAGCAACGAATTAACATCATGTAAGACTGTAGAGCAAAACCAAATATGCCCTGCGAGAAATATTTTATGATTCTAAATGCCTATGGTGCCATGCAATGCCTTTTATGTTCCAAGTCTTTTGAAAATAATATGGAATATATCCTTAAAAGACATTTTGTTAATTTTCATTATACTATTAATTATTTAGATTAGATGCTTAATTTTAATTCCAATTTCTCACTGGGCTACTTTTTTTTCGTGCTCACCAACACAGTGACAGATCCTCTCATGCCGACCACTGCCTTAAACTTTAAACCCCATCCGTACCAAATACATATAACTTATTGTATTTAGGCTTGTTTGCTCGTTCTTTGTAGCAACCTTCGTTGCAGTGCGCAGTGCATTCGTATATATTTATAAACGAGTTAGGAAATACATACATATATACATAATTACAGCTGATCTTGTTTATGCTCTATTTGTTGTTGTTTTCCATGTTTTGATTATAGCTTTGTAAACGTTTCTGCCGTTGGTCAAGTTTGAAAACTTGTTTTACGAACCATACAACTTCACATTATCAACAAGTATATTTTTATGGTTAGTTGCCACTACGAAGCGCCTCACTTTACAGCTACATTAGTTTTTTGTATACATACATACATAAGTTTAAATATACATACATACATATATGTTAGTTATATATTTGTATGTATTTGAATACATTGGGGTTTGTAACGCCAATTCACTTGACTTCTTGCAGCCTTTGTTTAAACCGGTAGTGGCTCGATCGCTTAGCAAGCATGCGTTTGAAGAGCGAGAGCCGGGTGAGAGAGTGAGTAGGATAAGTACAAATGTGAAGAGACGGATTGACGGTTTAATTGAATGCAACTAAAAGTGTTTGCATGCAATTAAAATTTTCTTCTTTTGATATTATTTATTGCATTTGAGTGTCGATAATTGGAATTGAATGTTCGCATGAGTGAAAAATACGTGCTGTATGCATACATTCATATACATATATAGGTATATGTACATATACGTATGTACTTATGTACACATGTACATACATATGTACAACGGAAGAGGTTGGTGTAAAAACGCATTTTTATGAGAATATTGTATTTAGTGCTTTAAGAGGTTATATTCACTGGAAAAGAAATTTTATTAAACAAATAAATAACAAAATTTTAGTCAGGATGACTTTTCTGCTAAAATTATCTTAAATCTAAAAATCAATCAAATTTATTATTACTAGAGATAAATATAAGGACCTGCCGAAATTTTGATTTTTGACAAAATATCGGCTTTACAATAGAAACAACCCTAGAGGGACCTTAAAAAATCCAAATTATTATCAAAACTTTATTCCTTGGATCATTATCTAGCAAATGTATTTAAGTAGCTTGTATGAAAATGCGCGTGATGCTTTTCTTTACTAGACTTTACACATCCCCACCAGAAACAGAAAAAAACCTTACGGCGTGATGTCACACGATCTTGGTGGGCAATCGACTGGCCCAAAACGTAAAATTATCTGCTCACCGAAATGTACCTGTACTCTCAATAAATTCATTGATTGATGCGATGTGTGGAAAGTGGCGACGTCTTGTTGAACCCAAATATCCTCGAGGTCACGAGTTTCAATATCGGGCATCAAATAGGCAGTTATCTCGGCGCGATTTAAGATCTCGACGAAAAATACACCAAGTCATTCCATACTTCAGACCGAGTTGATGCGAATGGCGCCGAATCGACTCCTCACGGTTTTCGTGTGCACTGTCAGCTGCTATATACATATGTATTCCAGAATATGTGACGAAATTCGGTCGAGTGTTGAGTGCTGCAATCCATACAGAAAACAAAAAACTAAATGCAAAAGTATTTTTCATGCAATAAGTCGCAGCAAAAGAAATACAACCCTGCATTAGCTATAAATTAGGAGTTCCTGTACATTTCATGCACTCTTGCCTTGTATTTTATGTAATTGTTTATACCCTGAATATGATATAAAGGGTGATTTTTTAAGAGCTTGATAACTTTTTTAAAAAAAAAAACGCATAAAATTTGCAAAATCTCATCGGTTCTTTATTTGAAACGTTAGATTGGTTCATGACATTTACTTTTTGAAGATAATTTCATTTAAATGTTGACCGCGGCTGCGTCTTAGGTGGTCCATTCGGAAAGTCCAATTTTGAGCAACTTTTTCGAGCATTTCGGCCGGAATAGCCCGAATTTCTTCGGAAATGTTGTCTTCCAAAGCTGGAATAGTTGCTGGCTTATTTCTGTAGACTTTAGACTTGACGTAGCCCCACAAAAAATAGTCTAAAGGCGTTAAATCGCATGATCTTGGTGGCCAACTTACGGGTCCATTTCTTGAGATGAATTGTTGTCCGAAGTTTTCCCTCAAAATGGCCATAGAATCGCGAGCTGTGTGGCATGTAGCGCCATCTTGTTGAAACCACATGTCAACCAAGTTCAGTTCTTCCATTTTTGGCAACAAAAAGTTTGTTAGCATCGAACGATAGCGATCGCCATTCACCGTAACGTTGCGTCCAACAGCATCTTTGAAAAAATACGGTCCAATGATTCCACCAGCGTACAAACCACACCAAACAGTGCATTTTTCGGGATGCATGGGCAGTTCTTGAACGGCTTCTGGTTGCTCTTCACCCCAAATGCGGCAATTTTTACGTAGCCATTCAACCAGAAATGAGCCTCATCGCTGAACAAAATAAAGCGCGAAACACATTTCGAACCGAACACTGATTTTGGTAATAAAATTCAATGATTTGCAAGCGTTGCTCGTTAGTAAGTCTATTCATGATGAAATGTCAAAGCATACTGAGCATCTTTCTCTTTGACACCATGTCTGAAATCCCACGTGATCTGTCAAATACTAATGCATGAAAATCCTAACCTCAAAAAAATCACCCGTTATTAAGTTTGCTATGAAGTTAAGGGAACGTCGGATAGTTTACAAAATGTACATAGAAATTATCGGCGTGACAAGCTGAGTCGATTTACCGTGCCATTCTGTACTGTGGTACAGTCTCAAGTCTCTAAATTTGAGATTTTAAGTTAGAGACAATTTTTGAGGCTTGAGACGATTTTGCTATTCTGTAAGTAACAGTCACAAAATCTATTATATTTCATTATTCAGAGATGTTTTTACATGTGAATGAAAATAAATATGTCGATAACAAATATTAAATTTTCTATAACATAGTCAAATACATAATTATCAATAAGAATAAAAATATATGTTGACTCACAATATTTACGAAATATCTGTAAAATTTATTTAGTTTTAACGTTTTCGTGTTTGAGTTGCTTACAAAATATAAAACACGACAATTGATTAATATCTATGATGATCTCTATTCAGTATATTCAAAATGGCAAACAAGAGTTTTTTTTTTAGTTTTGTGACCTGCTAGCTATCAGGTCTCAAATTTGAGGCAATATTTTGCGACTAACACTAGAGACTGTTTAGTGAATAGTAACTAGTCTCTAATTGAGACTTTACCTCAATATGTCTCAAATAGAGACTGGTTACAGAATCGCGCTATTGGTCATGTTCGTCTATCTGAATATACTCGTAAGCGAACTAGTCATTAAATTTGGATATTGATCTGAAATTTTGCATATATGTTATTTTCTACACAAGAAACTCCACATTTGTACGAACTGTCTATATAGAAAAGTTTTTTATTTAACGAGATACCGTTACGAAATTTGGCATGGATTATTGTCTAAAGCAATCGTGTAATCTCCAAAGAAATTGTTCAGATCGGACCACTATAGCAAATACCTGCCATATAAACTGAACGAGCGGAATTAAGAGCTTGTATGGAAAACTTTTTCATTTAAGGAGATATCGTCACAAAATTCGGCATGGATTATTGTTTAACCCTGGACGTGCAAAGCAGCATACCGCAATCTTGGAAGAAAATTTTCAGATCGGATCACTACATATAACATTAGCATCCATATAAACTGAAAAATCAAAATAATTATGGTCCAGCTGTCAAATTCTTTCCAAATATTTCAAGTTCTTTACAGCAAAATATAAAGCATTCTTCCTTTATATGCAACGACCTCCTTGTTCAAAATCCATATTGTGCATCAACCACTTTCATTCTCCATTTCATAGCAGCAAGACAACTTGTATCCCGGCCACTGGTTGCTCTATAAATAGATTTGCACTCATTTATTTTTAAAAAGTTAACGTCGACGAGATAACAAAAAAAAGATAATCATAAAGTGAAAATAAAACATAAATAAATAAGAAATTATTTGCTGAAATGCCGAAGCAACGCACGCGGGTTGTTTACACATTTGCCTGCCAGCTGCCTGCCGTTCAGATAAAATCAAAATCGCTGTAACGCTGTAACGCTAATCTGCACTGGAGCACTTAATACCAATCAGTAAGCACCCGCTGGGTGCTTCCCGGGCGGGAAGCAAGCCGATTTTAAACGAAAAGAAATGTGAAAATTTTAGCGAGCAAATATGCAGTCCGCCATTAAGATACATAAAATATTTGATGTTGCACACTCCCACAAATATACATACATACATGTATGTACATACATGTGTATGGGCAATGCTAAGAGACTGAAGCATGCACATTTGTATAGAACATACTTACAAACAAACATGTGTATGAATATAGTACATATACGCAGATTTAAAATTTAAATACATACATATGTGCATCTTCACACATTTGAGTTTCCAATGTGCATTCGCACATCCTCTAGCATAAACACTTGAATTTATACATATACTATGTATATACATATATGCGTGTGTATATATGTAACTATAAGTACATATGAACATATGTGCATACATATGTTATGCCGGAATCTACAATTTCGTGTCTCTAGGTGCTTTTGCTCTTGTCTAAAATTGAGGCAATACGAGTGTAAAAGATCCATAAGTTCGCGTATTATTATAATTCTCGAACAGTTAGTTGAACTCAGCTGCTCGAAGACATAGGCCATATATGTATGTATATATAGATAATTATATTTATTTCTATTACATACAAATATTTGCAGTTTTAAAGCACACCCTATAGGGTAATTAATATATCCGTCAGACTGCGCCTGTATCTCTACTTGAAACGCAAATATTTTTGGAATCAGAAATTTTCTGATTATGAACTTTCTTTTGTTGTTTTTGCTGTAGTGGTTAATGTAATGTTGATAGCTTTTGACTGGATAAAAACCCGGATGCGTTCCGACGGACTTACGGAACGGAGATGGGAGAGTAAAATTTTCTTAAGACTTTCCGTGTGTGAATCATGGTAGAATCAATCACAGACTAGAAAGCGAACCTTATTTATCCCACCTAAAAGATTCGATATGTCAAATTAACCCGACTTTATCGCCATCTTGTGTGAAAAAAAAAATCATTTTCTTATTACTACAATCGTATTTCCCATACGTTTTGGGTAACATTTTGATTCTGTGGTCACATACCTTTGGAAATACTTATAAAAATGAGGACCTCATGAAAAAGCTTCTGATAAAAAGGGGAGGGTTATCGTGAGTCCTCTAGGTTCAGTCATATTCTCGCGACACGACACCATAGTCAAGCCCATTATGTTCTGTGGAATCTTTATGTGGCGGAAGGCTCTAGAAAAGACTACATTTGCAAAGAAACGCGAAAGCGTTCAACGGGCGGCGTTCATCAGCATGTATGATGCACTAAGGTCCACTCCAATCATGGCACTTAACGCTATCTTGCACATAGTGCACGCAGACTTCTTCGGAAAGCGAAAGTTGCCATCAGACTCAGAGAATCTGGGTTACTAAAAAAACACGTATCTCAACACTCGGATATCCTCCAAACCTTGACTTCATACCGGATCCTAGGATCATGGTGTCGCCAAATCGAACTCTGGCGGCTCCTTCTCTGCCCATATACAGGATTTTATCTTTTCTATGGCTTAACAAAGGGCTTCATATGACAGTCCACGTGCAATCTCTCTCGATCAGTCATCTAAGTTGAGCTACTACCTTTGGCAATCTTAAGAAGTTTCGAACATTAACAAATAGAAATAAAAAAATTTGATTTTAGATGAAATAAGAAATATTACAAAAGTCGCAGAAAGCCAAAAATTTCGCACAGGGATTGCACTCTTGTTCACCCTGAGGGTGGTGCTCCTAAACTAAATATTCGCTAGTGTGGAGACATAACAACGCAACAACAATGTACAGGCCAAAATAAATATGTATTCTACCTAAATAGTCTATGGCTGGCATGCACAGACAGTCGCTTATTGCAATACTTTAGCTTCCATGTGGGTACAGTGGTGTGCGCTTAAATGGCATTCTTTTAAAATCAAATGTTTAAAACATATATAAAATATTAGGCGATGAAATGTTCTAAATTAAGGTTTTTACTGTTTACGCAATGATCATAACTCTTAAGAATATATATATATATATATCTAAGAAGTTAATAATGTTGGGGTGAAGCTAAGGTTAAGATGTAAAATTGCCCGATTTTAAAAATGCAGTTTCGAGGTAAACGTTCGTTATTTGTATAATGTTTTTAGAATTCTAGAGTGTACTTTACGCCACCAAATATTATAAACGTTCTTGTTTTTCGTTTAGTTTGGCCTAACTCCATAATAAAGGGCCTTTGTTTGTAGAGATGTGGCTTTAAGGAAGAAATAAAACGCATGTAATTTGATGTGGTGACCTAGAATTTAGTTTTATTTTAAAGATAAGGGTTTGCCACTATGTTTTAGAAACGATTTTATGACTGTTATTATTGACTCGAATAACGCGCCGAATGTTCTCATCCAAGGCGTCAATCGTCTCGGATTTATTTTCGTAGACATGCGACTTCACATAACTCCACAAAAAATAGTTCTTGCAGGCCTCGACCCAGCACGACGACGGAGATAATGAGTTTAACAATAGTGTCCTTCAATAAGTGGATTGTTTCGTTCGCTGTATGACATATAGCGCCACCTTGTTGTAACCAAAGATCGTTCACATCAACAGCAGCCAATTCAGTCACGATAAAGTCATTACTAATGGGTTTATAGCGTTCTCCTTTGACTGTACAATTATGACCGGCTTCATTTTTGTATAAATATGGAACAATGATTCTCTCTGTCCATAGAAAACAACAAACAGTATCTTTTTGAGGATGTAATGGCAAAGGAAGAGGAGATCTCCACTCTGTTGAAAAGACCTGGGTAAGAGAACCTGTAAAAAGGAGAACGACTGGCACGCTATTGTCAACTCGGCTATAAGTGCGTAAGCGGTGGCTACGCCAATAAAGAAGAAGAAAAATGGCGTCTCAACAATGGCTTATGGCTTATCATCACTCCAAATGCGATCATGTTCGTTTTAATTAACGTACCCATTTAATTAAAAGTCAGTTTCTGCGCTGAACAAAAATTTCTGTGTGTATAGGGATCACTGGTCATCTCGTTTTGGACCCATTCACCGAAGGGGACAAGCTCTTGATGGTCTTTCGGCTTCAATTCTGGCACAAGCTGGATTTTATAGACGCGCCAACCAAGATTCCTCTTCCGAAAATATGAATTTTCGGTTACACCAACACTTAGCCCATCCCTACTTGTAATGATATAATTTTGGTTATTACTTTTAACTGAAATTATCTGCTTTTGCAAGCCTTCGTGGTGCCAATTATGTGCGCATCACTGTAAATACATGGTATTATTCATATGCTTGTACTTTGAAAATGAAAGTGGTGCCGGCTTGTTAACGAACTGACTGTAATTTATTCTACATACACATGCGCATACTTACGTACGGTGGGCACGATGCATTTGCAGTGAGGATTTCTTAATCGCACTGACCGTGCACACAGCAAATATGCACTTGCGCTTACATACATACGCACAGTCAAATGCCGAGTCAGACAGGCGTGCGCACATAAATTCAACTGCGTTTGACTTGAGCGTTTTGTCACCGAAATTGTTTTCATATAAAAGTACTTAAAGTGTGTAATTACTGAAAAGCAGGAAAATTTATTCTTAAAAGCGATAGAACACAATGTTTCTACTTTTCTACTTATTATTACATTATTTTATTGTTATTGTTTTAATATTGTAATTTATACTCGTATGAATATCAATCATACTCTTCGTTTGTTAGCTGTAGTTGTGTGTGGTTAGGCTATTTATGGTGACTGATTCTGCTTATCAGTTAGTTTGTGCTTTTGTTTTTGTAGTTTTTATGTGTGTGTGTTTTATGTAGAAAGCCGCATAATGGGTCACTTCTGTTGGGTATTCAACTGTTGTGATAACGTTGTTTTTAGCGCCGTCGAGTTTATCTACGAGCAAATGCATTCGGAATTATGACTGTAGATACACTCATACAAGCACATACTTATTACATACATACATATGTATGTATAATATATTAACATATGTTTGCAGGTTTGTTTTCCTTATCAGCGATATGGTATTGCATTCCTCGCATAATGCTTCCATATGAGAGTTGAGTTCTTATCGCATTCTTTGTGGATTTAACTAATAGACTTTCGCTAATTACAATTTCGATCCATATTTGTTGCTAGGTCCATATTTATCATTTCGTCTCCTTTGTGTCATGCTAATCTCTTTATCAGTTCTAGTAACATAATTAACTAATCCATATCATGTTTATTATATTCCAAATAAAATTACCGTTAAGTGAGAGGTGATTGTAATTTTTGGTCTATTTCGGTCGTTGGAAGATTCATTTCTTTTACCTTTAGTTGTGATCGATGGAGTGGCGTCAACTTATACATGATGATATTAAGAGCTTAGCATATTTTAGAACATCAATTTTAGATGACTCATTCGAGCATTTCGACTGGTAACTGACGAATTATACACACGATGTTTTGCTCCAAGGCTTGAATCGCAGCCGGATTGTCCGCATAGACTTTAGACTTTACATATTCAGATCATGGTGGCCAATCGACCGGCCCAAAACGTGAAATCATCTACTCACCGAAGTGTTCTCTCAATAAATCCATTAATTGATGCGATGAGTGGGAAGTGGCGTCGTCTTGTTGAAATCAAATGTCGCTGACATCACGAGATTTAATTTCAGGCATCAAGTAGTCGTTTATCTTGCCGCGATGACGGTCACCATTGACGGTTACGGCATCATTTTTAAAGAAATATGGACCGATGATTCCACCCGGCTCACAAACCGCACCAAACCGTTGTTTTTCTAGATGATATGTGAGCTCTTGAATCTTTTGAGGTAGCTCTTCGTCCCAAATGCAGCAATTTTCCGTGTTTACATACCCATTGAGTCAGAAATGGGCCACATCGCTGAACAACTTCTTGAAACTAATCAAGAGACCATAGAACGAAGCGATGTCGCTTGGAAAGGTCGAGCGGCTTCAGTTCTTGCACATGTAGTATTTTGTACACTTTCAATTTAAGATCTCGACGTAAAATTCGTCAAGTCATTCCATACGTCAGTCCGAGTTGTTGTGAACGACGCCGAATCGACTCTCCAAGTTCTTCGTGTACACTCTCATCTACGGCTGCTATATTTTCTTCACTGTGTGCTGGACGTAGTGTATTTTCGTAATAAAGTGAAACGATTTGTAAACGTCACTTATTAATTGTTATGAATTTTTATCAATCGTTGATGCGGTTGCCTCTCAACTATAGCGACAGCGGGTGATTCTATTCTTGAAGATCTCTGCATTGTACGATAGTAAGTCTAATGCGAAGATTTTGCGGGTAAATTTGGACATATCTGAAGGATAAGCTGTGACTAATTACACGTAGAACTAGAGGTAGTAGAAGTATAACAGTCGTTAGGTTTGGATATTATGCAAGTTCTCTGAGATCGAAGAATTTGTTGCGAAGGTGTTTGTGTTTTATAATTGTATTTCCATCAAAAACTGCTTTGAAGCCAGTCTATGGACGCATTTTAAAAAATTCGAATTTTTTTTTTGTCTTAAAATACTCGTATGTCCTAAAAGCATTAGCTACATACATTTGCCACATAATGGGGGTAAAAATAATTAGTAAGACTTTGTTCATAATTTAAAAAATTTTAATTTATTCTTCAAACTCTATGTCGTCCCCCTCAAAGTAATCTCCCTTGGCCCCAATACACCTTTGCCAACGTTTTTTTTTAATCCTCGAAACAATTCTTTAAGTCAATTTCCGAAATAGCCTTCAATGCGTGTAGCGATTCACGTTTAATGTCTTCAATTGACTCAAAACGGTTTCCCCGGAGCAGTCGTTTGAGTTTGTTGAACAGCCAGAAGTCACACGGAGCTAAATCAGGCGAATTCGAAGGTTGCGGCGCGATATTGGTTGAAAATTTGGCGAAAAACTCACGAAGAATCAATGCAATATGCGACAGTGCATTATCGTGGTGCAAAAACCAAGAGTTTTCGGCCCATAATTCCTACCTCCTATAACGAATAGCTTCGCGAAGCATAACACTTAAACAGTATTCCTTGTTGACAGTTTGGAAGGTCGGAAGGAATTTGGACTGCACCACACCTCGATAGTCGAAGAAAACTGTTAACATAACCTTAATATTTGACCAATTTTGACGTGTTTTTTTCGGCTTCAACTCACCTCTGTCAATATATTCGGCCGATTCATCGTCTTCTTCTGGGTAAACATAGATACAAGACTCATCGCCAGTAATAATACGTTTCAAGACATTCTGGTAGTCGGCCAATATTGTTTCGTAGATGTTAACGCAACGCTGTTTTTTGAAAAAAAATAGTGATTTTGGAACCAATCGTGCTTCCACTTTTCTAATGTCCAAATGATATTTCAAAATTGTTTTCTTTTATCGGTTCGATATACCAACGATGCCAGTAAGATCTCTGACTGTTAATCGTCCATTCTTAAACATCAATTCCTTTATTTTATTGATTTATTTTGAGCGAAGTTGGTCATGGGAGACTATCGAACAAATCTACTTGAAGTCTTAAAAGTAGTTTCGCAGTAAGATTATCTACTCAAATACTCGTATATATTAATTCATATATCTTATGTAGATTAAGGTACTGTTTTTCAGTTTCTTTTCTCTTCAAGAAATCGCTCATTTATCGGAACCGTCGACATCGAGTCAGTATAGCAACTGACCGATCAAAACTTTTTAAATCTCTGAATGGAAACTTTTTTATATGTGAAATATGCATATTGTTTTGAGTTCAAGAGAAGCTTTTGTTGGATCATCAATCAAGAATTGAGAAAGTGAAATCTTAATCTCAAGAACACAAGACCTCAAATATGTAGAGGCTCTTAAATCGTATTTATTTCTTTAGTTTTAACAGACATTCATTGGGTATGGAGACATTTACTTTAATCAAGTACTCTATATAACCAATAATATACATACAATACGAATTCAAATAAAATTGTGGCAAACATTTTACTTAATATGTAAATAATTTTAAATTTACTGGAATATTGCGGCTTTATATGCTATCGCGAGGAGTTAGTGATAACAATTTCACGATCGGAGAAAATGTTACATGCATTTCGAAATGTGTGTGTGTATATATCAGGCGATCACATGATAATATAAATTGAGAGAGAAAAGCACCCGGAAATTGTAATAAATTCCTCGGGTAAATGATATTTTAAAAAATTTATGGACTAAGTTGGTAGGACCAACTAAATTTCGTGTGCAGAATCTTTACGGATGTTGGAAAAGGCTTACAGTGATTCAGTTTTATCAAAAACACAAGCTTACAAGTGGTACAAGACCTTCAAAGACGGTCGAGATATGTCTCGTTCTGGATGACGTTCGATGGTTCTTAAAAATCGTCAGACAAGTGTTAGAGAGATGGAAAAGAGCTCGACATCTCTCACGAGTCCGTTAGAATTATTTTGCTGAATATTTTGGGTATGAAATTTCAATTGAAACTTGTTTCGATTAAGCTGAACTCTTTTCAAAAAGTGTACGATTGTGAATTTAAAGCCCAAAAACGCAATGTATACCACCGATCAATCACCGTATTCACCATATTTGGCTCCGTGTGATTTTTTCTTGTTCCACGAACTGAAATTGCTGCTCCGTGGAACCCGTTTTCAGTCTATGGAAGAGAGAAAACAAAATTCGCTGAAGAAGCTGAAGTCCATCCCAAAAATTACTTAGAAGGCGACAAACAAAATAAATATTGATGAATAAGTAAATATTGGTAGTCGAAAAAGTCTTTTCGTATTTTCTCAATAGATGTCGTTGCAGTCGTACATATATATCCAGTGCTACCAATCACTTTGTTTCATACCATATTACAGCTGTTCAAAAATGTGTGAAAATAATGAAAAAATTCTACATATTTTAAAATTTTTGTATAAAAAATGGGAAAATGCCACCAATGAAGTTAGTGAAGTTTACGGAGACTTTGCTGTATCAGCACAACAATGGTTCGCTCGCTTCCATTCTGGAAATTTCGAAATTCGATTTACACTGATGGAATAATGTCTCTAGCTGAAAAATGGCAAAAAGTGCTCAACCAAAATAGTACATATTTTAGTATATATTTATTTATTAGTATAAACATAAAAAATAAGTGAAAGTTTGATCAGAAATACGAAACAATTTTATGACTACCCAATATTTTACGTTTTATTTACAATTTCCGGGTATTTTTTTTGTCACAATGTACGAGTAGTACATACTTATGTACATCAATAGCAAAATAAAACGCCAACGAAAATGCCAACCACGAGCTAATGATTTAACGAAAATATCCTTAGCAACGTACTTAACATAAAACAACAACAATAATAATCACTTATATACACCATAAATAATTACAGATGTAAATACTAAGTAGAAAAAAATTAATTGTTTAGTGAATCCCGTTGTTCTTATCGTCGCTTGACATTATTTCGTTAGTGTGCAACCTATTCTGTTATGAAATTATTTCATCGTGTAATAACCCTCCTGTGGAATGACTTCGACATTTCTGTGTATGGTACATATGCAAACATTTTATACATATTATACATATTTATATATTTACATATAGTATTACATATAGTATGTACATACATATATAGTACATAGTGCACTTATCATATGCGTAGAAGTATTGGTTGCCGCATTGTAAATTTGTTCATAGAAAACATTTGGGTTTCAAAGTATATATAAGGTTCATGTATCTCCATCTAAGTGTATAAGTATGGTATATACTAGTGTCGTGATTTTCAATTTAAATTTGTTGGCAAATGAAAGGAAAAGCCTTGTTAAACTGTTTTCAGTCCATGATTTGCTGTGGACTATTGGGTTTGATCTTCAAATGAAAATACAATGGAGTAATTAAGCGCAGGTTTGAACGCATGTGAGTGTGCTTCCGTTAGGGTAGTCGGTTTTTGTTGGCTAGCCGTTTTTCTTGCCCTAAGGTGCGAAAAAACAAAACAAAATTTCACATATGTATTGAACACTGAAAGACACGTATTCACGAAATAGCACTGCTCTATTGAACAAAGTTGCCATAAAAGCTATACATCGATTACTACTGATGTCTTCCAACTTTCCAATTTTACGATAACATTTTTGTAGAAAGATTTGTCTTTTGCTTGAAAATTTGCTGTCGTTTTAGTGTTTACTTTTTAATTATTGGCCAAAGTTTCTTTCCAGAGAGCATTTCCTTAAGTAAGAGAAGAGTATAGAAAAAGTCACTAATGGTAAATTTGGAGCATACGGAGAATGTGTAAGCTATCCATTTTATTGATCAGACATTGTATGCGTATTGATTGTGAGCTCCCGCTGTACCCGATTTAGACATCCCAAACACATGAACCGTTTGTACCCTTCCCACGACGGTCAGGTCTATGTAACGGAACGGTCGTGATTTTTGTATGTCCAAGGGTTGTCAACTCGGTAGCATTCCTCCAAATCACTTTAAGGATGTTTCCTTTCTTAAGAGTGTCAGCTAGCTCATTTATGGTCATCCAAAATACTTTTGTGCCTAACAGTATCTTTAGGACATCAACTAGGCTCATGGACTTCAATGCCTTTATGATATGTCCGAAATTTAATAAACTTTCCCCAAGGACGCGTATAAGACGTAAGGAAACCAAAAGACCTTTCTCTCAGAAATAAAAGTTTGAAGAATTCTATTATATAATATAAGCGATTGATTTCCTCAAAGCTTGTGTATAAAAGCAGGAGTGACTGTATGCAAAATGGTTGTAATGATCAACTACAAATATCATTCTGAGCAACTTTACTAAAGTCAAGGTTATTACTAAAAGTAAAAGATTACTTATTTTTGGTTTACGAGCCACACTTGCGCTTTTTATTGTGGTGAAATACAATTTATTTTAAGCCGTAATGATTTTTATCCAAAACAGCCTACCGATTGGCATCCAAGCATATCCCCTAATTTGTATTACTTTGTATGCGTATGCGTTGTTTCTTTGCTTTGAGGGGGTCCACGTAATTTCTTCTATATTTTTATACCCTGAACAAGGTTTGTCACGAAGTATGTAACACCCAGAGGGAAACGTGGGAGACGCTATGAGAAATACATTGAAATGATCAGTCCTTTTGTATTTGAAGGGTATTTAGTTTCGGTGCAGTTGCTTTTTTGTTTTTGGTTTGATCACCCTTTTTGCTTGCCAGTTGACACTCTATCGAATTATTTAAAAATATCACCGAAAACTTTGATTAGCTGCATCAATATGCGTGTAAATTGCTCACAATTAATTTAAAGAGCCCACTTAGCGCTGAAAGTACTTCATTTGTGGCGCTTCAACACCATCTGCCTGTCTGCAAAACAGTGGAAGCGTGGTGGGCCGTAGGCACGCTTGTCGCCTGAGGAATTTCCGCTTGTGGCGACACAATGCAATCAGAAGCCGAACAATATAAACCACCAGCCCCTTTAAATAAATAAAACGTTATTGCAGATTTTCAGTTTTGTTGTTTTTAGCATTATTCTGCGCCAAGTGCTAGGCTATTTTTAGCATTTTTCAATGCAAATGTCAATTTTCTGTTTAGGGAAGTCAATTAAATTTCACTAGAAGCACACCGCAAATGCTGGTTCATGTTGTTATTGTTATTGTTGCAGCTCTTTTAATGGCAGGCGGTTTTTGTTGACGTGGGGTCTGTCGTTTATCGGCACCAATCGTACGAACGCTTGCTCCACCACAGAGTTGGTTTGATTTATTAAGTCTGACATTTTATGCTTTTTGTTTTTGTAAGTACACATTTGTACATAAATGCCTACAATCATACATTATAATTTATATATAAATTATCTTTAAGTTAATTTGTATTATTTGTGAGCATTTTTTAATAAGAAAATTCTAAATATCAGAAGACTCCGGTTTGCGGACTCAAAATATACATATATTTGAAGCCGCTTATAAATATGTAAGTATGTATCCGTGCTTTATTTCTAAATGCTGAACTACCGCAACACTCATAATGACACATTGACGTGTCATGAATTTCAAAATCTATCCTTCAATGTGCGACGTCTTCACATCGATGACACCGCCATTTGCCACAGTTGGTCTAAGTAGCTTCCAGTGGCTGCCGAATGCCCGGTAACTATTTGATATGGCACCACCGGCTTCTAGCCGCTTGCCTTTGCATTGCAAGTACAGCCCTACTGCATTCCGTAAGATATAATATATGGAACAATGCAATTCAAATGCGTACAGTGGCGGTCTCGTTCCTAGGGACGAGTTTTGTACTAATTAACTGGTATTTTAGTCAAAATAGGAACAAATATTAGCTTCCGTTGGGCCGAACGTAGAATACCCGTAACGAATAAGGAAGTTTTTTAAATTTTATCGTGCAGTTATTATGATCGATATCGGCGATTCCGACAAATTAGCAAAATTTCAGATCGATATCTCAAAAACTCAGGGAGTACTTCACGTATATATAGAAAAACAGACGGAGGTGGGTAAATAAGCCCTGCTCGTCACGCTGATCTTTTATATTTTCTTCTTTATTGGCGTAGACGTACGCGGTTATAACCGTGTTTTCAACAGCGCGCTAGTCGTTCTTCCTTTTCGCTGTTTGGCGCCAATTGGAAATTCCATGCGAAGCTAGATCATTCTCCGATAGAAAGGGAGTGGAGATCTTTCTCTTCCTCTATTTTCCTCGCCGGGTACTGCGTCGAATACTCTCAGAGCTGTAGTGTTTTCTTCCATTCGGACGGTTGAACTATATTAATGTCTTCAACACTTATATGTTGTAGAACTTCGCTGTAATGCGGATTATGGTTAGAGGTCCATCCACCAGGTTGAATGCCAGGACTCGGCGACAGAGTCTCTACCCCACCACAAATCCTACACTGAATTCGCTCCCTTTTCCTCGTATAAGGCCTCTGTAGTAAATGACACAAGAATCTACTCCACAAGAACCGCACTTCTTGGACGGCGATGATGTCAGCCTCAACTCTTACGAGGACATCAACCATTTTAGCAGCGGCACCTTCCCAATTAAAGGACCGAATATTACAAGTGTATGCTCTTAAATCGTAATCCTTAATGCGTTTGCATTAGTCGTCATCAAAAGGGGAGTCTCTCATCTGAGGCTGTTTTCTTCTTTTCATTTCGTATGTTTTTTAGGTGGCGGGCCCCTAGCGCACAAACCTGGGGAGATATACACATATGTGTATTATTTATAGGGTCTTTGACGTTTTCTTTGGGGGTTGCAAACTTCGTGGAGTTTCATGTATGTAAATAAAGTCAACATCTGCCGATTCAGCCATGTCCGTCTTCCCGTAAATTTATATATGTACGCACTACCATAGTTCCTCAGTTTTTCAGATTTCGCTCTGAATACCCGTCCTTTTCTCACCAAGATGTTGGTCATTTGAACGGTCGGAATATAGTGCAAGTAAGAGAAAATTTTTCATTTGACCAGATATCTTCAACAAATTTGACATGAATTATTGTCCAAGGCCACAATGTGATCTCCGAAGAAATGGATCAGATCGTGCCAATAGCTGCCAAACAAATGGACCATTCTAAGTTAGTGTAAGAAATCTGTTGTATTTGTGAAGGGTATTATAGTTGCGGTGCAACCAAAGTTAACGGTTTTTTCTGTTTTTGCACTTCGGTGCTCTGCCCCAATTACCGTTTTTGTAAATGTGATACCAATATTATGATCACCACTGTTGGCAATCAAGCTTATGAACAAGTGTTCTTTTAAATCAAAGACCTGCTACTGATCACATAATTTACTCGTTTATTAGCAGATATAATCAATAAAACACGCCGCATTCTCAGCAAAAAATAAAACAAGTGATCGAGTTGTGTCTTGTTTGTTTTCATGGCCATTGACATTAAGACAGAAAACAGTTTTCTGTACAAAATATATGTAAAAGATAATTACTAAATGCTTGGGCGGTGTTTGAAAAAATATTTGCAATCAAAATTCCGAGAAAGGAGTGACTAAATACATGACCAAGTGACGGAAAAGTGTGCGAAAATTGATAACTGAGATGTAAACATATGTATGTATATATGTATGTATGTACATACCATGATATGAAGTATATGCGTATATTTGTTTTTGATGCCCATATTAAAGCCGAGCCGAGCGTATTTACTCTTTTACGCAATACGCGAATTTACTCGTCTTTCAGCGTCCACTCTGTGGTAAGGTGCCTTTTTTGGCTGCAGATTGATTTTGTTTACAGTTCTTCCTGTCAAAAACAGACTCAAAGCCTTGACTGTGCCCCTCCGGAAAAATATTGTAATTACTATAATATACGGATTTGCTGTATTGGGCTAGGTTATGTTAGGTGTCGAATTCCCCAAATTGGCGGAAGATCCCATTTAGACGGTTATTTACAGTCCTTTGAGAAGTCAGATGAGAAACTCCTTTAGTTGGATCTCAGCTATCGGCAAACCTATCACAAATCTGACTACGTGTGTTATTTCTAAACAGCTGATGCAACTGTCCTCCGGTAAAATGTCCAATAATACCGCATTTATCGTGTTCAGTTAGAACTCCTATAACATTGAAAGGTTGACCGTGCTCAGAGCTAATAATATCTACTGGGACTGTGAAAGGATTTGTATAAAGGACCATCCTTAACCAATGTAGCACAGTATTATTCTTATTATATTATTTCTTAGCGGTCTAATGTTCGATTGAAAACAATTTTTTTAAAAATGACATTCTGATATTGAGTCTATAATATTATTTTTCAATGATATGTGGAGTCATCTAGCAATCTAGCATTTTTTCTGCCTAAATAAATATGTGCGAGAGTGCCTCTCTGTGATATGTATATAGTATAATGTATAATATACTTAAGTATTAATCCATCGAGGTGTGAACATTGCAGCAATGCCTGTATTCAATCTTATCTTTAACAACTGATAAGGAAAATGTTGGCATACTCGTATCTATTTGTGTATATCATACACACATATGTACATACATATGTACATACATGCTCGTATTTGTTAATACAAATCAAACGCTACCTACAAATTGCTATGACTCAATCGATATCGGTAAATAAACGGCAGCTGTCATATTTCGGTCAATGAACTCCTTATGAAATATGAAAGTAAATTTATATTTATATCCATGGCCAATTGCTTTTACATGCTTATCTCAGAAAAATTGGAAATAATAACACCTTAGCGCTTATATTAAGACTTGCACTTGTCATAAGTTAATGGCTACAATAGTCTTATGACTGCCTGGACCCAGATAGTTCAAAAACTAAATGTTTCCTGTTGTTGCTGTTTGTTATATACATAAATACTTAGCTTTAAGTCATTACAAGCATTCTAAAGGTCAAACCATATAGTATTTACTACACTACATGCCTCACTAGAACTTTTAGTTCGCCGAAAAACCTCAAACCGAATGTTTTCATTCGATCCAATGGAGATGTTCAAGGCCATTGTTATACTAAAAAAATATATACGTATGTATGTATATACAAGTAGTACTGTGCTTTTCGTACGAAAAGCCGCTTTGTTCATTCGAGGTTATTACTTGTACAAATATATAAAAACTGTGACAAAAAAGCATCCGGAAATTGTATTTAAATTCCCCGGGTCAAGAGATCGTTGAAGACATGCCTCGTTCTGAATAGCCTTCGACTTCATCTGAAAATATTCAAAAAGTGAAGGATATGTTACCTGAAAATCGTTAGGTAAGTGCTAGAGGGAGGGGAAGAGAGCTCGACATCTCTCGCGAGACCGTTCGAATGATTTTAGTGAATATTTTGGGTATGAAACACGTTCTTCCTTGACTCGTTCCGATAGAGCTGAATTTTTTTCAAAAGTGGTACCGTAAACAGGTTTTTTTGGACATGCTTGATCTTGCGAGCATTATAACTGTCGATGAGATATATGTATGTATGTATGTATGTATCTAGGTTTATGAGTTTGACTTGCAAACAAGTCAACATTTTCG
Source organism: Bactrocera dorsalis (assembly GCF_023373825.1). Taxonomy (NCBI): domain Eukaryota; kingdom Metazoa; phylum Arthropoda; class Insecta; order Diptera; family Tephritidae; genus Bactrocera; species Bactrocera dorsalis. Next base: position 28,167,649 of record NC_064306.1, on the reverse strand, counting down.
GATTGGAACCCGTTTTCAGTTCAAAATTCGCTGAAGGAGCTGAAGCCCATCCCGAAAAGTGCTTTTAAAAAGTTTTTCAAGGACTGGAGAAATCGTTGGCATAAGTTTATTACATCTAATGGAGATTACTTTGGAGGCAACAAAATAAGTATTGGTGAATAATTAAATATTTTGCGTTTTATTTACAATTTCCAGGTACCTGTCAGAATGTATATATACAGTATTAAGAACGTTCCAGCAAGCCATGAAAAATTAAAAATTTTGTTTAAACTAGAACTTTAAGTAACTCAGTCCAGGTTAAACTTGATCAGATCATAATATCATCCCACATAAATTCAATTGTTGACATTTTGACATCCTTATATTTCCTCAATATTTGTAATCAGTGGCTCAGGAAACTTTGATACTGATCAATTCTAAACTTCTTTAAGGGGTTGGTCTTCGACTTTACCGAGTTAGAAGTCCCAGATATTACATCTTTTCTGCAGGACAAGGAGGTCCAGGTCCAGGCTAATGATCTCTTATTTAATCCAATACGGGTTGCTTGCTGTACCCTTCATTTCTGGTCCCAATGAATTCATGTAAATAATATGGTTGTCCGAAATAAACTTTAAATTTGTTGGAAATTTTAAATTTTAGGTTGGAAAGCATAAACATAGAAGTAAACGAAGAAGTAAAACGCATATTTTTAATAAATAAATAAATAAAAATTAACATTTAGGGAGCTTAATGTACTTTAATAATCGGCGATTCTATTTGAATTCCCTTGATCCTGCAACCGATCTCCAAAAAGACTTGCGAAAAAAGTGGCAAATGGATAAGAATTTTTTGCTTAAAATAATCTCAAAGCAAAAACTAAAAAATAAATAAAAAATGTATATGAATACAAGTAATAAATGAATAACTTGACAAAAATTTTATTGTATTGTATTCCTTCGATCATTAACTGATAAATACATATGTATCTAAGACGATCGTCTAAAAATTTCAAATAGATCAGTTTAGGAGTTTCGAGTAAAACGAGTTTAAAGTTTGGAGAGCCGATAACACTAAGTTAAAAAATTTTTTCAAATACACTTCTACCTTCAAAACTTCTATATTTTCCGGATCAACTTAAAATTTCGGAGATGTTTTTCAAATATGTATGTACTTATATGTACATATGTAACCATGTACATTTCATATTTAAATAAAAATACAGAAAAATATTTTTTTTTGAAATTCATACATAAGTACATATGTAAGTGGATATACCCCTTTAAAGGACGTAATGAGATATTCCCATAGTTGTGTTGAGCAGATCTTCTGAACAGCTAGTATGGCTGTATGGCTTGTAGTAGAATTATATTTTTACGTTTACCTCAAGGGTGGAGTATCTTAAATAGAATCATGAGTCCTGTTAATATTGCATGCACAAAAGAACATATGAACCTCCATATGTGTATCTATCGCTTGCTACCAATTCTTAGCATACCGATTTCAAGATTTTATATTGTAATTGATTTACCAATTAATCGAAAGTGTGCTATCATTTAGTAGTACGCCTCAATATCTCTATACTTGCCATGTATTTACATACATATGTACATACATACATATGTATGTATATAAATAACAATAACTAAATATGTATGTTATACCATTCTATTTCACTTTCAGGGTGGTTTTCGGTGCACCAAATTGATATATTTTTCCTGCCTTAAATTTAATTTATAGTTAAATATTGTGATATACATACATACATGCATACACTCATATCTGCTTTCCATTTAAAATTATTTTGATAGCAAGAATCGCTTTAAAATTCAACAAACCAAAATTGGTAATGCGCTGATGAAAATGCGGCGTGAAGGCGGATAAGAAGTGTACGTACGTGTGCGTGTATACGATTTTCACTGCAATAAAAACCATAAAAAATTTCGTAAGTGAAACCGAACCCATGAGATAAGAACGAATTAGGTGGCGGGAAGTGAGACGGTGGCGAGTCATAGACGAAAGTGTGTCATTTCGGGGTTGTTTGTTAATTGAAAATAAAAACTCAACAATTAAACAAATAAATAAACGTAATAAATGCATTCAATTTATTACTAGACACTACAAAGCACATTCTTCCAGGCGACGCCAAGCTAAGCTAGCTGTAAATCTCATGGGGTTATTGAAAATTCGTCAATCGCTTATGACAATGAGTGGCATTCATTCATTCCTTCAGCCATTCATTCATATTGAGATGTGTCCATAATGTAACATCTATCTGTTTATTTTCGCCTTGTGCACGCACATGCATATACATATGTATCTGTATAAAGTATGTATTCTTGTGTGTGCATGTTTCGACTTGTTGCTGTTGGTCGTCTGGAATGCTTCGGCTACTCTCCAGTGGGTTGTTCGGTTGTTCGCTGGTACATTGACCGTGACAGTGACGTAGCAAAGCAGCTTCGATACATACATATGTATGTATGTATGTACATACTCATATTATGTATAAATGCATATAAGTATGTACATAGTACATACATGGCACTTCAAAGGGCGTGTGAGCAATGTACATATGCAGTTGCCTTTTAACGCTGCTGAAAATGGGTTAATTAACGCTTATATATTTATGTACATACATATGTAAATACTCATGTGCTACATACATATTTATGCTGTTGCATGCAACAACCGGTTTTCTAATCGCATATGCATACATACATACATATGTATGTATCTATATACGGTATTTTGTTTTATTAATTTCGTTGTGAGATATTATGCAATTGTTGGCTTTCGAGCTTGAGACATTTGTTTTGATTGAAGCTTTTCTCTTACATACATATGTATGTACATTCATTTGTATAAGCATCTACATATGCATGTATGTATGTACATAAGTATGTACTTACATACGCATGCGAATGAATTGTAAGCTGACTTCATTTTGTTGCGGGAAAAATTTTATTTCAATATGATTTCATTGTTTTGTTATCGTTAAAAACAACTTCAATAAATTAAAAACTGGAATTATTAATATTCCTTTATCTTAAAATAAGTTTTAAGGTTAATTTACGATAATTTACAGTTAAGTGATAACATTTTATTGTTATAAACCGGCAATAGCATTGAAAATTTTCTCATAACCAATATTGATATTCGCAACATTAAACCTCCATTGGATTATTACTAACTTGTTATACTCTTGCAAAGTGTTGCTACAGATTATAATAGTTTTGTTCATTTAACGGTTGTTTCTATCGCGTAAAAGTAATATGTCAGGATGTCAAGACGAGTTGAGTTCCGAATCACTGTCTGTCCGTCTGTCCTTGCAGGCGAACACTTGAATAAAACTTGATATACATACATATGTATGTATGTAAGTACATACACTTGGTGCACATTTTCCCTCGCACTCAATATAAAGAAAAAAATAAAAAGATTTCCCTGGTTTTGATGCCTGAATTGGGACCCTCCTTCTTCTTTACTGGCGCAGACACCGCTTACACGGTTATAGCCGAGGTAACAACAGCGCGCCAGTCGTTTCTCCTTTTCGTTATGTGGCGCCATTTTGAGATTCCAAACAAATCCAGATCCTTCTCCACCTGATCTTTCCAACGGAGTGGAGGTCTTCCTCTTCTTCTGCTTCCCCCCGGCGGTTACTGCATCGAAAACTTTCAGAGCTGAAGTGTTTTGATCCATTCGGACGAAATGAACTCATAATTCGCTGAACTATGTCAATGTCGTCGTATATTTCATACAGCTACCAGATACCGGTTCCAAGATTGTGGAAATTATCTACGACTTCGAAGTTATGACTGTTTTGCCTCGTTCTCTACCAGATCCATTTTCTTAGCTTCTTTATCCATTCTGGAGAAAGCTGAACTAACGGCGCGGTTGTTGAGGCCAATGATATCGTCGCCAACTGTTGTACAAGAAGTCTTCCTTTCCTTCCCTTCCCTACTTGTTGGAATTAGTGTTTGTAATTAGCAAGTAAGACACAATTCTTAATTTTTATTGTTTGTAGAATGTTTATAATGCATTCCTTAGCTGCGTTTCGTTTACATCCATGTTCCTGATACCATGTTCCGACCAATAATTTGAAGTGATACGATTATTTTTAATCTATTAACTATTCTACGCTGTCCTTTTTGCCGTTTGAAATATAAAACACAGAAACTTCAAATCTAATATAGAATGTTTAGTATCATGCAAAAGAACATTATTTGCCATTTCGTTTTTGAAGATTATTTCTTTCAAATGTTGGCTGTGGCTACGTTTCAGACGGTCCATACGTTGAGTCCAATTTTCGATGACTCGTTCGAGCATTTAGAAAGCAATGGCAGAAATGGGCCTTATCGCTGAACAAATTTTGACTCAAAAACGTTGGATCATCTTGCAACTTTTCAAGAGCCCATAGAGCGAAGCGATGCCGCTTGGGAAGGTTGAAAGGCTTTAGCTCTTGCACAAGCAGTATTTTTTTCGTTTTTAATTTAAGATCTCGACGTAAAATGCTCCAAGTCGTTTCATATGTATGCATGTCGGCCCGAGTTGTAGCGAATGGCACCGAATCGACTCTGCACGATCTTCGTGTACACCCGCAACTGCGGCGGCTATATTTTTCCAATGCCTGCTGGACGTAATCTATTCGGTCGAATATTATCCAATAATCAATGCAGGGTCTCAAGATGGGTGGTGATGTTGCGAATAGTACGCTCAGTAGGTCAATTATATTGACAGCTTTGCCAAGCTGACGGTTGTGGATTTCCATTTTTGCTTTAGATTCGCCGCGTGCTTTCGTATAAGAAAAAACTTTTAAACATTTTCTAAATTTAATAGTTAGTATTCTAATATCACAAATGGGGAGAGAGCATCATCTTGCATATTCCACCTATTGTTTTAAATACATATACATACATACATACTATGTATGTTTTATATGTTTTGCATTTTTATATAGGCAAACAATTGACTAAAGCGTGATAAAAACGCGTGCATGCGTGTCTAGTGGCATTCAAAAAGAACTTATTACCGCTGCCCATGTGAGTAAATAGATATGCATTTACATAAATACATACATACATTACATTTTGTATTGCTGTCATATCGCGGGAGCATTGTCCGATACCCGCACATGGCGCACTTCGAGCCTCAACACCACACAGACCGCATTGTTATACCCCCTTTCCCCCTTTGATAATACGCATTTGTTGCATCAACTGTTTGGTTTTAGAGGTTTGCATGAGTCAAGGCTTACAACGGCAATAACAACAATAACAAAATATTTTATAATACAAACAAAAATCCCACTAACACAGCTTTGTGGTGGCTGTCTACCGCTGATTATGGCATTGCTCTTTTCATTACAGTTTCATACTCATTTTCATATTGTTGCCCTTCCCGATCCCCGAACGTAGAGAGAGTTAGCAAGGGCCAAACTGGAGTGCTCTATATATTTGACATAGCAACAGTTGTTAGCAAGCATTGAGGCGTTGATTCCCCCATTTCTACCAACTGAAACTGCACGCGGACTCATTCAAAATGTCTTTACACAGACACTTCGAAGCCAATGCAGTTGACGGGCACCCTCGTCCCCATTTAAAAAACAATTTCCTCGTAGTTTTGTCTGCATTTTTATATGTACATATGTACATATGTTTATGCCTACATAGTTGTACCTGCATATGAACGTTGATCGTCGGTGCGATATGCTTATGACTGTTCTATCAGCCATGCTTCTGCTGGAAGTCTCGTTTTCCCAATCCGATTTTGGTTTTATTGAATTATAATATGTTAAAGGAAAATGTATGTATGTATATACATACATATGTACATAACTTACATATATCCAGCTGTGAAATAAACAGTGTAAGCTGCTTCACAACTATTGTGACTGGTCTGCTTTTGATCTTTTTCTTTAGCAGGAGCTGGTACCTATTTCATATTGGCGTCCATCAAAAGTCTATTGTCAGATTTTGGTTAAGAATGTACTAGTTTCATACTAGTTCGAAACATACAAGTATACATAACTGTTTACTTATTATATGCTCAGACATTATTTCAATATGGTTTTAGTTCAGGTCTTTAAGGTTACCTAATTCAGACAAGAAAGATGGTAATTTCGGCTGCACCGAACCCTTCACTAGGAAGGTTGTACATTTCTTATAACAATAGTATGTATAAAAAATCTGAGAACATCACCGCTCAACAATTTGCATCGAACAGAGACCGGTTTATTAGTTCTTTCTAGTTTTTTGACTTAAACGTTGAGGCGTACTTGGGTCACTAAGGAAGGTCACATAAAGAAAAAAAAGTTGTAAGGATCGTAATTTAAATGATAGCCATTTGCTATAGTGGTCCGATCTGAAAAATTAGTTTGGAGATTTTAGCAATGTTTTGTATAATAATTATGAAAAAGATATCTCGTCAAATAAAAAACTTTTTTCATACAACGCGGTTCATACCCAAAATATCCACTAAAATCTTTCGAACTGACTCGCTAGAGATGTCGAGCTCTCTTGTCATCTATCTAACACTTGCCTGGTAATTTTCAAGCACCATATCCTTAATTTTTTTTAATATTTTCATCAGTTGCAGTCGAAGGTCGTCCAAAACAAGGCATGTGTTCAATTATCTCTCGCCCGTCTTTGTACCGCTCATAGGCTTGGGTTTTGGATAAAACTGAATCACGTAAGCCTTTTCCCACATTGGCAACGATTCCGTATACGAAATTTGGTTAGAAATGTAAAATTTTAGACAAATTTTTTCTCCGATATATTTATCCATATATGTATGTATGTATGTATATCAATGTAATATAGGATAGTCCTACCAACATAGCAAAATACATTTTTTTGAAATATCATTTACCCGGGGAATTTAATTAAAATTTCCGGACGCTTTTTGTCACAATGTACATATGTATATTTGATGTCTGCACTCACTTTTTGGGATCAGATATTAAAATATTTGTGTGTAGTGATAAGTACGCACATACATACATATGTATGTACATGCATATGTACTTTATAGTGGGTGCGTATAAACCAAATCCAGAAAAACACTTGCAATCTCAGTGTGTCATGTGAGGTTGTGTTGTGGTTATTTTTTAGCCAATAATTCCTGGAAATCTCTCTAAAACATAAATAGAGATAAAATATGCGGAAAATCACTTGTTAGCTTCTTCAGTTGGTGCTCTCGTGCCTTCATGAAAAACAACAAAATCACACATGTGGATACATAAAGACACATCCACGACGCACTTCAATATAATTCCAATCAGATATGCACATTAGGCGGACGTTTGACAAACACATACATATTTACTCGTACCGATGCACCTACTCACTCTTATGCTCAGAAACCCAGCAGTAAATTGTGCTATGTCGTCATCCATAACATCTCACGGTAGTGACCGAACACGAAGAAATCGAAATTTCTAATTTATTATTTAACAATATTTGTCAAAAGCCATTCAAAAATCAAATTTCTCAAAAGCAAGAATATTTTTTCAATAAGAGGGATATGATTTAATTGATCTAATTGTTAAGAAAATTCGAGTGTTTTTTATTTAATGGAACGTACGATAAATGCAATTAAGTTCTGAATATAACATCATTCAAATGGGTTCCGCGACTTCTTCTGCATGAACCAATTCGATGAACTAAATGTTTGGCCACTTTTTCCACTAAATCAAGTCGTATGCCATTAATGGCATATATTGAGTTCTAAAGCTTGAAAAGAGTCTGGTTTATTGTTAAATACCAATAACTTCAAATAACCCCACAAGTCCAATGGTGTTAAAACAGAACTTCTTGAAGGTCATTCAATGTCACAATTTCTTGAATCAATCGAATCTCTAAACTTTTCTAGCAATAATTCGGTTGTTGCTTGTGCTATGTGCAGTGGCGTAGCTACAACTTCGGTCGCCTGGGGCCAAGGATGTTCTGCCGCCCCCCTTTATCTACCTACCTACAAGTTTCATGAGGTGGTTCGAACAAAAGTGAATTTTTACAAAATATCTTCGATATTAAGTACATATATAAAATTTAGGAACTAGAAGCCACGCAAAAATCTGAAGTTCCAAAATTCTCACAATACGGTTTTTGAGGAAATTGATAGTAAATTTACAAGACATCTCATTAAAAGCCATAGAAAAAAAATTTCGCCCTATATTTGACACAATTTTCTGGAATTTTTGCCTGAATTGGAGTTTTTAAATACCATTTTTGAAAATATGGAAAAATTTGTTACATTCAAAGCATAGGGTAACTGTGAGAGTGACACGTCGCTCTAGCTAGAAAAGTGCATCTTTAAGTTCTACCACTATTTTTAAGAAATATATAAGCCAAAAAATATATGACAAATTCAAAGACTGAAGAGTATTCGAGTAAAAATTAAAATTTTTCATTGTTATACAGATTATTACATTGTGAGTGTACAAGTATTTATCATTTATAATAAATTTTGTAAAAAAAAAAATTTGAAGTATTTTTCTGAATATTAAACAACAGCGAAAATCGTTTTTCCGCCCCCAAGACGTTGCGCCCGGGGCGACAGCCCCCTTCGGCATCTCCTAGCTACGCCACTGGCTATGTGGCATGTATCCCTGTCTTGTTGGAACCAGTTGATATCAAGGTTAACTTCTTCCAATTGTGACCATAAAAGGTTGGTTATCCTCGATCAATACCGTTCTACAATGACAGTAACGGTGTCACTCATGGCATCATTTCGAAAGATATGCAGACTGCTGATTCCATCAGACCAAAAGCCACACCAAACTGTCAATTTAGGTGAATGTACTGGTTGTTTATGAATAATTTGTGAATTATCTTCGCACAAGCAACGACAGTTTTTATTATTTACAGTACCACTCAGATGAAAGTGAGCCTTATCGAAGAATATGATTTTATTAAAAAAATCGTTGTACTTTTCAAGTTGTTCCAAGGCAAGAACCACAAATTCACAACTATGACGGTGGTCAAATGGTTTCAGTTCTTGAGTGAGAACAATTTTATACCGATGCAAGTCCCAAGCCTTTCTCAAAATCCGTCAGGTTGTGGTTTGTGAGAGTCTCAATTCTTGAGAACGTCTTGGAATCGCCAAATTACGGTCTTCAGCAACACTTGCCTGAAGGCCAGCAATATTTTCTTTACTTTGAGCAGTTTTGTCTTATTGGCACTTGAATATTATACAAAGAAAATGTACGTTCGAAATTTTCAAGAATTCAACGAATAGCGAGCACAGGTGGATGACGTATTACGACTATAAAATAGCAAAGCGCACGAAAAGTTACAATTGGAGATTATTTATTTTGATAAATTGAATAATTTGTAAACATTGTTCTTCATAAATTGTAAACATTACTGAATCAAATGAAGAAAAACAACAGATCATGACATTAAAAATGGACTACACGACACTTAATGATGGGTTTTTGGGAAATTTAGAGTCTGGAATCTATTTTTCAAAAAATGCCTTAAGATTCTTATGGAGAGGAGTATTATATAATTGCTAAAATCTTAAAATTATAAAAAAAATTCGGTCCATTTAATGATCGTGAATCAAATCATAATTTGCAATGAGAGAAGGCTTTACAAGTGGAACATTGGTTTTTTTTATTAATGAAAATCAATTTTAACAATAAAAGTTTTTAATAGTCATTGTAAAGTCCTTTAAAACGACATATGTATATATGTATGTATATGTTTATAATTCTTATGTTTAATTATATACATACATACAAATATCACTTCATTGTAATATTTGGTTATGTTCCACAGGTCAACAGTTCCACAATTTGTCGCTAAACTCAGCGAACGTACAATTGTAGAGTTATTTGATCACACAAGAAATTTGAGATATTGAAATAACTGATAAGCCAAATTGCCCAGAGAATTGAAATTTATGTGGAGAAATTATTATTTACATTCCCTACAAATAAAGAGAAGAGAGCATCATTGCTCATCCACTCAATTAAAATATTCTCTTTCGACTCTATCTCTCTGTTTTAACTCAAGTTTTACAACCCACTCAATTGTTCACGCTCTCTTAGTTTGTTTATTCACTTTATCTCATTGAAGACTCCAACGTTAAGCCTCTCATATATACATATGTATGTATGTATGTATGTACCTTAATGTTTTTGTTATTCGGCTATTGTGGCTCATTAAAATTCAAGACGTGAGCTCTTTGTCGAGTTATCCTGATAACAGGTGCCACGTATAATAAAATCTAATGAGATTTTATGGTAAATGCGGAAACCATTTGGTGAATTGCTTTCTTTTGTATTATTTATTCTGGAATGTGTGTGATATATAGCTTTTAGGGAAATTTACATCTAGCGTGAGTAGTTTGAAAAAGTTGTCTATTGACGTGTAATAAAAAAAGTATCATCAGTGTGTGAGACCGAGTCAAAATGTATGCTTTAATACTAGTATTCCAAGTTAGGGTAAAATCTTAACCTTTTTCCATTGTTCATATCACAGACTCAGAAAAGCAAGAAAAATTCAAAAATCTAGTATATAACAGAAACGGATTCCATTTAAAAACCCAAAAAAGTTTGTCAGATGGTCGGGCATGTCAATGTCGTTATCTTTATCTCCGACTGACAACCACACGTAAAAATTATCGTTTTACTTCTTATATTGTAATTTGCTCGCTAATACTAATAATAATAAGTCTCAACAATGGTTAATTTGCTTCGAAACGAAAGTATATTTTTGACTAATCTCTCATCATCCGCAAAATGACAATTTCATATCTTTTATACATTTTCAATAACAAAACTTTAAGGCGGAATTTTGAATTCAATTTGAATAAGTATTATAGCTTTGAGATCAAACAATACGATTTTATTCTAGGATTGGGTTTAAAATTCTTACCAGTGGGTAAATTTGCCTTAGGCGACGTCTTGATGTAGAGCAAATGGTGGATAGCGCCACCAGTCGTTTAACATTTGCCTAATATAACCCTGTCCTTTCCAGTCGAAATATCATCGATCGGGGCATAATCAATTGTTGAAATTGTGACACTTAGCCACACAAAGTTCCTGCTTACTATTATTAGAAGAGACTGTAGGAACATGATTGGAATACTTATTGGTCAAAGTCTGGTGGTGGCACACGCCCGCAGAATGAGGTTGACAGATCGAGAAGACTGCTGGCAATGCCAATGGGCCGTCTCTTTAGCACTTGTCCCACATTGGCAAGACTACGCTGCAAGCATCTGCAGTCCCCACGTTATGAGGAAATTTATACTAGGAGAAATATCGATAGTGAGGTGACAGAGTCTTTTGAAATTCGCGTCAAAAGTAGGCATCCTAAGGCATGACTACTCCTCATGGTCCTATAAACTGAACTCCATCTGGTATCGCAAAAGATCAAAACTAGTTTATTCGTGCATCATTGGCCAACCATACTAACCTAATCGAACCTTTGATATTTAAACATTTCAAAACGAATCAACCCTTTCTTGAGTACAAATCAAATCAAGCAAGCGGAAGATCAAAATTACACAAAGTTCCTGCTCACTATTGACAGAAAAGACTGTAGGAACATTAGAAAACCCAGACTAAAAATGTGTTTCTTTGGTAATCACTTAAATTAAAGTCGGTTAGTAAAAACCATTTTCAGTTCGGTTAAGATATGAATATTTAAATTCGATGCGATCTATTTGTATACTGTTTGTTTGTGTGTGTATATCTACTATATACCAAAGCTAGAAATATATAGTTACGATTTAAAAATTTCGACATTGACAAAGTGAAAGCCCGACTTTCATACATATATCTTTATGGTGGTGCTATTAAATATTTATATGTAAATATGTATATTCCTGAATTATAGGAATGTCTAACTGGTGAGATGTATCTTTATGAGCGCTATCACACCGTAATTATAGATTTGGCCTTTTAGTAACAACTCGTAAATAAGAACAGATTTGTTATGCCCATCTCCAGCTGAGTTGAGCTTCGGTTACGCACACGATCACATTCATTTTACTTCATTCATGCATTCATTGTCTGCTTTACTGTTTTTCAAGGCAGTTGCCCTGTTTACAATATACATACATACATATATACGCGTATAACAGCTCCTGCTATTGTGGCTATCACGTTTTTTGTATTTTATTGCCCTTTCCACCGTTTACTTGCTTTGTGCGCGCACGTACGACACGTTCCCACATCGCCGACTGATCATTTCAGGCATAGTTCGGCGTCTACGCCGCGTTGATGAGCAAAACGTCAATGCTCTGACTGGAGGGTACGCACATCTAACTACATATGAATGTGTGTTTGTGAAATGGATATAAAAGATGCGAGCGCCTGCGCACGCCGGGATACACGCCGCATTTGTCGATTCGTGCCTTTTAACTGCATTGACTTTGTGACGTACGAGCAGCCACAAGGCTACCAACAAATATTGCTACATATGTACTTATCATATCTATGTATATATATGTGTATTGTACATACATATATGTATGTGTAACTACCAATTTGTAGACAGTCAACGGCTTTACCAAAGTTTTATTAATTGCCGCCTGCTATGGCTTGAAAATCACGAAACAACGGCGAGCAGACAGTTTGACGAGGCGCACAGTGCATTTATTGTTATGAAATAAATAGGCTTAAAGCAGTGTTGCCATATAAATATTTTTTCTACATAACAGAATTTGTATATTTCGGGCTTTTTTGATGTCCAAACTAATAAAATAAAAAATCTTTTATACTCTTGCAACGTGTTGCTCGAGAGTAGAATAGTTTTGTAAACCTAACGGTTGTACGTATCACCTGAAACTAAGCGAGATAGATAAAGGTCAATCCGTGCAAGCTTTAACTTGAGTAAAAATTGATATATCTTGATGAAATTTGGTACGCGGGTTCCTCTGCTCAAAAAAAAATACTAGTTCGTAGATAAGTGTAATCGGGCCTATGTATTATATGCGACTACCTCGGAATGCCTGTTTAAAGTTGTATTATCTTTCGCTTTATATCCTGAAGAGAGTTGTTCAGTTTAATCTGTACATTTGTGTACCTATATCGGACCACTAAAGCATAAATCGGCGGTTTGACAAATGAGTAGCTTAAGCTTAGTACACTGCCATAGAAACTGATCGATCAAAACCAAGCTCATGTAAAGAAACAGATTTGTTTTACAAGTTGTGTTCACGAAATTTTATACAGATTATTATCCACGATAATGCTACAATCTCCAAATATACATATTATTCAGATCCGACCACTATGGCATATACAAGTATGTCATACAAACTGACTTATCAAAACCATGATAAATGATCAATTGAAGATTCCAACTGTAGCAAGTTATCATCGGCGTACGCCAGCAGCTGTGTGCCTTGTCTGAAACCTCGTTTGGTATCGAACGGCTCGGAGAGGTCCTTCCAGATTCTGACGGAGCTTTTGATGTTACTCAACGTCAGTTCACTCAGCCGTATTGGGTTTGCTGGGATACCAAATTCAGACATCGCGGCATAAAGGCAGCTCCTTTTCGTACTGTCGAAAGCGGCTTTGAAATCGACGAAGAGGTGGTGTGTGGTTTCTCTCCTTTCACGGGTCTTTTCCAAGATTTGGCGCATGGTGAATATCTGGCCGGTTGTTGATTTGCCAGGTCTAAAGTCACATGGGCATGCTTTCGTCCGACCATTCTACAAAGAAGCTAATGTATGCTCCTTATCAGTTCTTCGCTGCCGTGTTTGAGCCGGCAATGGATCGAGCCTCGCCGCTTTGGTGTTCTTCAGGCGAGTAATTGCTATTTAAACTTCTTCATAGTCGGCCAATGGAAAGTCCGTTCCACCGTCATCAATTCGGGAATCGGGTTCACCATCTTCAGGTGTTATGCTTTCACTGCCATTCAGCAGGCTGGAGAAGTATTCCCTCCATAATTTTAGTATGCTCTGGGCATCAGTCACTAGATCACCTCTGGGAGTTCGAATAGGAGTAAGGCTTTGACCTTGAAACCTTCTGTTAGTCCCTGTAGACAGTATAAAAAGAGGTTAAGCATAAATACTTTTCACCTGGGAGTAAAGCTAAAACATACCGAATAGGAAAGTGGCGAATAGAAGCATTCTCCTTGAGTTTGAAATTACGGTTCCTCAATTTTTATTAATGTTAACTATTGAGAACCTCTTAGAATTTACGCAGCTTTATGAGTTCCATATATAATGTATACAATACGTAATGAAACACCCTTAGTCAATACCGTAGAAGCTTTCTACGTAGCATACATACTTACGAATATTTTTTTTTTTTCATCTACCATTTATGCACTAAACGGCAACACTGGCTTTAAAAGCTGACTTTTATTTTCTCACAGCACACAGCTACCAACAACGAACTTGAAAGGGTTAGAATCAAATCTTAGTAAGAAAAGCCATAAAGAACAAAGCCGTAAGCCGATGAAAACCAGTTAATGAAACGGTCAGAAAATTATTTGTTCATAATGATGGACGCAGACGCACTCTGAATTATAAATGTGTTTTCTTTTCGCTGTAGAACCTCTAATTCTAATTCGAGGATTTTCCACTATCAGCGGCTTCTTTATAGCTAAGTGATTTCTTCTTATAAGGTTATAGCCGCTTTTTGCTTCAGTGTGTAGTGTTTCTAATTGTACAATAAGTAAATGTCTGCGGCTACCACCGCTCCACCTGTTAAATGAAAAATGATTACATTACTTAATTCGCTTAGCAAGTGAATTTTACTTTAAACACACGTAATTTGTGTGAAGCATTCTCCAACAAGCATTAAATTCTTCTTTATTTCCTTTTATGCCATTTCAGTTCCCAATCAAATGAACGTCAATTTCTCAAAGATTTCATTAGTGGCGCACCGGGTTCGTCTGGCGCTCGTTTGGCTGCTTGGCTGCAACCGGAATCACGTCTCGATCCAAATAAGTAAGTTGAATTGTTTATCACGTAATTTCTTGTTATTGCATTTTTATTTGGGCACATACATACATTATTGATTTCTTTATTATGAAATTTTTCATTTCATTCCATTCCGATTCCAATTAGATGTGAATTAAATACAATAACCGAACCGCTACGTTATGGTTGGCCAACCCAGATCACTGTGACCATACGCGATCAATATGGCGATGCTGTGTTGGTACCCGAATTGAAGGTGAGTCTGCATTTTATTTTTCTTTATATTGGTTACATAAATTAATTAGGAGAGTATCACATCTAAGACTTTTTACAAATCAAACTCAGAGAGTTTTGATTTTCATACAAACAGCTCGGTATAGAATGGAAATTCGAGAAAAGATCACTTAGAATATTTTGTATTGTTGTAGTGGCTAGAATCGCGTTAGAGCAACTAATCTTGAAATACTTCACAATTAGACTTTTTGATCCAGAATCTTTCATTACTCATCATCACTCATGAAAGATTTTGTAGCAAATTGATAAGTAAAGCATAAGAGATACTAACTGAAAAGAGGATAGCATATTCATAATATCATTTTACGGATATAAAAGGTGACCTATTTATGTGTTACCTTTTTTTTTAAGAAAGAACAAAGAAACTTAAAATTTTATCATTCGGAAGGATATCCTTTTATTCATTTATTTTTTGAAGATTCTCCCTTTCAAATGTTGGCCGCTGCTACGTCTCAGATGGTCCATCCGTTAAGTCCATATTTCGATGATTCGTTCGAGCATTTCGACCGCGTGATGTTATGCGCCAAGACCTGAAACGAAGCGGGATCGTCAGCATAGACTTTAGACTTTTCATATCCCCATAGGAAATGGTCTAACGGTGAGATATCAGATGATCTTGGTGGCTAATCGACTAGCCCAAAACGTGAAATTTATAGCCGTTTCACCGAAGTGTTCTCTCAATAAATCCATTGATGCGATGTGTGAGAAGTGGCGCCGTCTTGTTGAAACAAATGTCGATAAAATCATTAGCTTCAATCTCAGATATCAAATAGTCAGCACAATAACGGTCGTCATTGACGCTTACATTCTCACCGGCATCATTTGTGAAGAAATATGGATCGATAATTCCACCGTCCCACAAACCACACCAAACCGTTGTTTTTTGTGTATGAAATGTCAGCTCTTGAATCTCTTCAAGCTGCTCTTCGTTTCAAATGTGGCAATTTTGTACGTTCACATATTCATTGAGCCAATTGAGCCAGAAATGAGCCTTATCGCTGAACAAAATTTGGCTCGAAAACGTCGTATCTTCTTGGAACTTTTCAAGAGCCCATTGAGGGAAACAATGTCGCTTGGTAAGGTCGAGTAATTTCAGTTTTTGCGCAAGTTGTATTTATACGCTTTCAATTTAAGACCTCGAGGTAAAATGCGTCAAGTCGAGTTGCTGCGAATGGCGCCAAATCGGGTCTCCACGGTCTTCTTGTACACATTCAAATACATCTGCTATATTTTCTACGAGTATATTGGCCACAAGTTGAGCGAAGCGTGCGAAACACATTCCTTCTAAACATTATTTAGGCGTAAGTCTTTCCATGATGAGATGCCAAACAATACTGAACAAAAATAACATTACAACTTGAGTCGACTCACGCGTGATCTGTCAAAAAAAATGTACATTAATCACCGGTTAGTTTTATTGAGCTTCGATGTATTTCAGATTGGTTTCGCCTCCATAACTATTTAAAATAAATTATTTAAATAATTTATCGAAAAACTTAACTTTTTAATGTAACAGGGAGAACAGATTTTTTTGCCAAAATTCGTTTTTTATTTAATATAGTTTCCTTCAAGGGTGATACACTGAATATAGCGCTTACATTTTTGTACTAGGATTTACCCTTTGCTTCACCTCTTCATTCGACGAACATTTCTTCCCAGCGAGCATTCTTTTGACTTCTGAGAGCAGGAAATAGTCGCTGGGAGCCAAATCACAGGAGTATACGGTGGATGCGGTAGCAATTCAAAGCCAAATTCATGGATTTTCGCCAGCGTTTTTACTGACTTGTGAGTCGGGTCTTGGTGAAACAGCACTTTCTTTTTCCTCAAATGCGGTAGATTTTCGGGCGATTTCGAACTTTAAACGGTCCAAAGAAGCTAAGTAATGTCGATGTTGAAAGTCCTTTCTTTATCAAGAAAACATGGCATAAATTATTCCATGCGCATCCCAAAACTTGACCAGCCGGCTGTTTCGTTTTTCTACGCTTTGATTCGGGGTATCATGTAGAGTCCACTAGGATGACTGTCGATTGAACTTCGGAGCAAAATGGTGGAGCCATGTTTCATCCACTTGCCACACAGATGACAAAGTTTTGGTTTATTACGCTTGAACATCTCGAAACACTGCTCCAAATCTTCAACTCTTCGTTTTTTTTTGGTCAATAGTGAATGATATGATGTGCACTTTCAGTTGATATCTTTAGAGTGGAACTATTCCCACAAGTATCCGGGATACGTAACCGTAAGACAAATATCCTGGGCTTTCAATTGTCAGCACTTCAAACTAGAATTGGTTTCCCCAACTCACATTACCCCGCTTTTCTAAATCACTTGTGTTCCAAATATCGGATAATGTAATAATTTCTGTAACTGCTGATATTAAGCCTCCGATTAAATGTCTAATATTGTACGAGCATATACAGTGAAACTTCGATAACTCGTATTTGCAAGGGACCACAATTTAAATACGAGTTATCGAGTTTTCCAAGTTTTCAAGTTTTTTTTTTCAAGTCAAGTTTTTTACGGCAAGAATAATTTCTTTTTTTTTTTTAATTGTTGTAGAGGCTTTTGAGGAAAAAATACGTGTTGTAGAGGCTTTTGATACACATTTTTCAATTTTTGTCTCAAGAAAAATATGAGTTATCAAAGGGACCGAAATACATACATTTTTCGCGAATTTTTCTAGGGACCGAAGAAATACTATGAAATATCAAGGTTTTTCGCTTATCGAGGTTACGACTTATCGAAGTTTCACTGTATAGTAAATTGGATCCTTCTAGATCTAACTTAAACGCCTTTTTGTTTTCCCTTTTGAAGAAGTAGCGTAAAAACTATATTTGTAATTTTTCCTTCGATAATGAATGGGGTTTCTCCATAAAAAAGAACTTTCTCCACAACTCAAATGCAAGTTTGAATACTTCTGTGAGTGTTTAATCTCTATATTTATAAGAAATCCATTATTTTTCAAAGAAAAAGTTACTTAATCGCTAGTGTCTATGCAAAGTTATACTTTATATTAATTTTAATATGGTACATGTATATCTATATACATATGTGTATCGGTTTTGGTAATCGAGAGATTTAAGATGTATAAGAGATTGGCCTTCTGCATTTGTCTTAGTTCTGGGGCTACCGATATTGTCTCTTTACTGGCAGGGCCATATGAGTTACTTCCTCGCTGACAATGAAGTTATACCGTC
The DNA here is from genome assembly GCF_023373825.1 of Bactrocera dorsalis. NCBI lineage: Eukaryota > Metazoa > Arthropoda > Insecta > Diptera > Tephritidae > Bactrocera > Bactrocera dorsalis. Next base: position 28,149,299 of record NC_064306.1, on the reverse strand, counting down.
GTTGCTAGGCATTCGTAATGAACAAATTCCACTTCATGGTGAGCAAGAAGTTTGTGAGGGATGGCCTTTACTTTTGCATTACCCATTTGCCTAATTTACGTGTTAGTTAATGGGCCTTCCCTTGTATATTTTGACCAGCGTATACTCAAATGGTAAAATACGCTTTTTTATCATCCAAGGAAAAACTGCCCCAACTATAAACACTTCAAGTGAACTATAAATTTTAATTATACTTTTCTCTCATAGGTGGAAATCAAAGCCATTCCAACCGGCGCTTCTGGCAATGGCAACATCAAAATGCGACGCGGCTCTTATACGGACAACACCTCATACGGCGGTGTGCCGCCGCCACCTCGCCTTAACTATGAGCCAACCATTAAAGAGAAAATGTGTTTCAAAGCCATAACCTTCATGAAACCTTACGGCAATTACTCTTTTGAAGAATTGCGCTTCAGCAGTCCCATACAGACACGCATCACCGAGACGCTCTACGCGCAAGACTTGGAAGATGGCACATTCAGCGTGCACTGGACGCCAAATTCAGTCGGCAGTTATTGCCTCACAGTCAATATTGATGGCATACTTTTGGAAGAAGTATATCGCGTGGAGGTGAAAGAAGGCGGTTTACCACCACCCTCACACAAACAAGCGTTGAAGAAACCACAACCGCCCAATAAGTTGCGTAAATTTTTCACCAAAAACACGGCCGGCTTACGCATACGCTCACATCCCACACTGCAGTCCGAGCAGGTGGGCATTATCAAGTTGAACGGCGTTATTTCATTCATCGATGAGATTGAGAATGACGACGGTATATGGTTGCGGCTTTCGACCGAGTCGATACGTCAGCATTGCACAATGGGTTGGTATCCGACTGAAGCGTGGTGTTTGCAGTATAATCAGCATTTCGGGCGAACTCTACTACATCCAATAGATGAGGTTGGTACTACGTCGAGTGGAGCGACAACTACGACTACAATTACCACCACTACTACCGGCACCAGTACCACCGATGCGTCGGCTGGTGTTGGCACTGCCATGTTAGTTGGTAGTGGTGGTGGTAGTGGAAAGTCCGCTTCTAAGCCACGTCATAAAATTTTGCTGGATAATGTTGAATCACCCGTTTCACCGGTACCAATTGAATCGCCATCCAAAACGAAATCCGTGTCACCAAACAAGAAGATCTTTGACTTCTCGCAAGATCGTTTCACGCCGCCAAAGTCATCTGAACTTTCACATACCTCCACAAATCCATTTCTATTTCCTAGCGTGACAAAGTCAGAATCCGAAGATAGTGAAATACAAAAGGTTTTCGATATGCAATCTTCAACGCAGACTAACAGCACCTCATCGTCCCAGCAACAACAGCAAGCCGATCTACTGTCTTTGCATTCATTACAAAATACCAGTCCATCACAAATCGGTTCGGCTATTGCTGGCGTCGTCGGTGGAGGCGCTATTAAACTACAAGCTCTACAGAAATGGTTCAAAGGTGACACTTTGGATGGTCCAGGCCCAGCCGCTGCTGGTGGGCCGCCCTCGCCGGCCAAGGAACATCAACGTAAGCGCTCAGACGTAACCGAAGTAATGTCTACAGTTTCTGTGCGTGAGCTAGTACGCGTAATGGGTGGACAAGATACGCGCTGCAATGGCAACAGTGCGCATGCGCAAGGCAGTGTACCACGAAGCTCAAGTCCTGTACAGATACCTGCCACTGGCAAAAGCTCGACTGAGTCTACGAGCGTTAGCATAAAATCTACTGAAGCTTCGGAAACTTCAGGGCTCTTTAGCTCCCTTACACAAGATTCAAGCTCGAAGGAATTAGAACATGCACCGCTATCTGCTGCGGCCACATTTGATATATCAACTATACGTATGACAAGCTTCACACCATCACAGACGGCTGCTTTACTTTCCACACCAAAGCATTCGCCACGTAAACTGATGTCTAGCCTAAGACGCACCACATCACCTTCGAGTCGTGGTGTTGATGCCGCTGTAGCGCTTAAGGAGCCCGATTTGACACAACTCGAAGATGATATGAGCATGTTACAGATTACAACAACCACCACTGGCGGTGGCGTCACCACACAGGATCAAATCTTATTTGGCGAGATGAAGACAGCGAGCACCACTGCCAGCACAGACGACTCGAGCCCACCAGTCTGGCCGCCACCACTTAATCAGGCTGGGACTTCTATGAATGCAGCAACGGTCCCAAAATCGTCGCCCAGTAAACGTAGTGTAATTGGGCCCATCAAACGTGCAATGCCGCCATCATTAGCCGAAAGTATACGCGCTGTGTTTGCGGCTTTCCTCTGGCATGAGGGACTCGTGCATGATGCTATGGCATGCGCTAGTTTTCTTAAATTCCATCCAACACTTCCGAAAGAGGGCGCCACAGTTGTGACACGTCGTGACTCCAAAGACAGTCGTCTCCAGCTGTCAAGAGAGCAAAAAGCGCAACAGCGGCACTCTGTTGAGGTGGCAAATGCTGGCACCTATCTGAATATCAGACCCTCCACGCTGGAGACGCTTACGAAGAGCGGCAATTCTTCGCTGAATAATCGTAAGCATCGCAAAAATTTGACAGCTAGTTCAGGTGCGGGTGGCGGTGAGGATTCGGAGGGTGGCGAAAAGCAAAAGTTACACACTTTGCCCGAAGTGGTGACTGTGTTGCCGCCAGCGCTGCGTTGTCTTGTCTATCTATGGGAGCAGGTGTGCACCAATTGTGTGCAACTGATGCAAACGAATATAATGGATCGCGAGAAGAACGGTGGCGTTGCCGGTGTCGGTGTCGGTGTCAGCGCTGGGGTTGGTGGCAATGGTACGCCCACACGTGAGCCAAGTGCGGATGTGAAAGAAAAGCAAGAGTCTAACGAACGTGATGTGGCGAAGAAGATGCGACGGAGGAAGAAGGACGATGGCACATATTGTGAGATCTGCGAGGTTTTTCTACCAATACCAGTGACATATCACATGCGCATCGTACATCCCGGTTGTGGCAAATCGGCCAAAGGCAAAGGTTACAATTCCGTGGGCATTTTCTGTGAGGGTTGGGCCGGGAATTGCGGTGAAGGTGGCAAGGGTGCATCCAGTTGGTTCTTGATGTGCGATGAATGCCGCGAGAAGTACATGACTGCAAGTAAGAATGTCAACAATGTGAATAATGCACCGGGCGTAGTACTTACCTGTAAGCATACCTCAAAATGACTCTTTAAGTTCTCTGTACAATGTAATGTAATTTTTTTGCAGCAAATGAACTAAATTTATTCGGCGTAAAGACAACGTCACTGATCGCCAACTCTGAGATTTATACAACAATGCGTGAAAACGCCACATTCCTGCTTGAGCTCTCCTCAAGCGCTTCTACTTTAAACGCTCCGGGTAGTGGCAATAGCGCCGCGGGCACAAATCCGCTCAATATGATTTCGTCAAGCAAACGATCACCTCAACAAATGCCAGTCGTAGTCGAGCATCAACACTTCAACATGCCCGATTTGAATAAGCCGAGCACAAGTCGTGGCGATTCGGCGCGTAATAGTCGTATTGGCTTGCGGATGAGCGGAAAGTTTGGCAGTAAGTGGCATATGAATATAATACATATTTCGTTCTTATCTAGTGTGGGTATGGACCAAAAGGGGCTTATACATGTTTGTATATTGATTATAACTAATTGGATTAGTTAGGGTCTGCTTTAGTATTATAACGGGGACGCTACAAAAGTATACCGATAGGGACAGCAAACGAAGGCATATTTTTACTCGCAATTTTGACATTTCTCTTCAGTAAGGAATGATATACGATCCAACAACGAGTCGAAATTCTTAAAATTTACTTCCGAAATTCGGAGCCAGTGGTTTCAACTTTAAGAGCGCTACGTTCAGGCTCATTTTTGGCTGAATGTCTTCGTCAATAGGACGTACTTCTTCCGTGATGTGATCGACCGGCCCGTTACAGTGAATGGGAATCGCTACCGTTCAATTATAACCGAATATTGTTGGTCCGAATTGAATGATATGGACTTGGACAATATGTGGTTTCACAACGAAAGTCACAATCGATTTATTGAAAACCAGGTTTTGTGAACGTGTTATCTCACGAATGACACAGCCAATTGGCTGCCTCGGTCGTACGATTTGACGCCGTTAGATTATTTCCTGTGGGGGTACATCTCAAATCTATGGTATATGCCAAATTTACAAAGAAATCGAAGATTGGTGAACTTCGTACAATTATCGAACGTGAAATTGCTGCAGTATCGATCGATTTATGCTTGAAAATCGTCTAATTGTGGGTTCAGCGTCTGAACTTCTGCAAGCGTGTCCGTGGTGGCCATGCGAAAGAAATCGATTTCCATACATAATGGATATCGTAAAGCGTTTTTGTTTACTATATCTTCGAGTTTTAGTGGCATTCATCGGAATCTATTCGACTAGAATTATACATCTAGTCTACTATATATCCTGTGTATGTATAGATATGAGCGTTTTTTGATAACATCTTCATCCTCATTAATGATACTCTTTGAGAATATGATTCTTTTTGGTACTGATTTGTAGCTTCCACTTGAATGAGAAATATTGCAACGCTATATTCCAAAGCCCACCTTAGCCTTCTCGAAATAACTTAACTATTTGGCTTAGCGTCTTCTTAAATTTTACCCGATTTCGGTCTGTCGAATTTGAACGCACAGTTCCGCCTCCTGATTAAATCAGTTTTAAAGAACTTGTGTTGGAATCCTTTAATTGTAGGTTAGCATCGTAATCCACACCAAAATTTGTTCTATAATAGATTTCGTAAAAGGTTCTTTCAGGGATATATGTCCCGCCTTTTAAAAGTCACGTGGTTAACAATATTTTTTTTTTTTTACTGCACAGGCTCCACCCCTTACCGTAAAAGCTTTGCGGGTAGCTCTGTATCTCCGGAGCATATTTGGCTGGCACCAGAAACGTTTGCTTGCTTAGAATCACTCGGAGTGGCTAATAACGAAGATTTGCCTTACGAAATGTTCGGCTTGAATGCCACGGAAAATGGATTTGATCGGGTAAGTGCGAAGACATTTCTCACATTTTTTCTATTATAATAATATGGATGTATATTTTTTGAAATTCAACTCTACCAGCCACTTTCGGAAATGTCGTACGAATCGTGCGATCCAAATAATTACGAAATAATGACGGGATCAATGAGCGCACAGCAAGGCGGTGGTGGTGGTTCAAATACCGGAACGCTTTCAAAATTCCATCGCAGTTTTTCGATGGGTCAAGGTTGGGCCTTGGCTCAACACCAAGGCACTTTCCAATTGAAAAATCTCGCTGCGAACGCGGACGAAGCACAACAGACCAAAGTCGTGTTCAGGCGACGCAATAACTCCACCAGCGAAGGCGATGGTGCTTTACTCATCTGCTATCCTTCGGAAAATTTGCGTCGCCTGGTGCCGGAAAGTATATTGAACAGCAGTATTGTACACCCAGCTGTGCAGCGACTGGCCAACACCGATGGCGGCATGAGCGGCACAAAAACGCACTCGCATTCTGTCGACCAACCGGAGGGTAATGACAATGAGGAGAAACTGAAGACAGCGGAAATGGGTGGTGTTAAAACGAAAGAATATGAGTACTCGAGCGGCAGCGCCTTGCTGAGGGCGAACGCTATGCGTGACAAGGATACATCAAACACGCTCCTCGAAATGGAGTTGGCCTCACAGGTGAATGCGCTGCTGCAACGTCCCGCTATGGCATTCATTACACAAAAACATGATCTGGAGAAGCTGCGCTACGCTATGAAGCGCAGTCTACGCATAGCCGCCTGCCGCATATACTCGCTACAAGCGATCAATTGGTTATTGCGCTCGGTGACGCAAAGCATTTGCCTACACGATCTTATGTGGTGGTTCGTCAGTTCGCTAACTATTTCCGCTGTCGACATGATTGATGGCAAGTACGAGGATGTCGAGCCTGCATTGGAACACCCTGTCACTTATACGCAGATCAGCGGTCGTTTCTCACATTTAATTACACAAAGCTTGCATGTATTTCTGCAGTCTGTTGCCGATCTTACACTTTACTTGCCACTTGGTTCACCCTTGCAACGCATCGCCATACAATGCTTCGGCATACGTTTTCGCCAAACGGATCATCAATTTCTACACAATTCTCATGTGTTCGGCAATATTTCGAAGATACTTTCGAAATCCGATGAGCAAGATGATGTTATGGCTGTGTCGAGCATGGGCATGGCGGGTGCGTCAGCCATTGAGGGTGGTTTTGCTGTTGGCAATTCTGCGGGCATGCATGATGTGGAGCATAATTTCCAGAGTGTTGGCGGTGCGGCGGTGGTTGTTGCGGGTGGTGCACCTGCAGGTGCTAAAATTGTTTGCTATTCCGACTTGAATGGCATGTTTGAGGTTACAGTGTCATCACGTCAGGCCATGGCCGAATCGCTGACGGACAACTCGACTGAGACTTTTTGGGAAAGTGATGAGGAAGATCGCAATAAATGCAAGATCATTGAAATCTCGATGACTAAGCTGACATACACGTGTAAGGTGGTTTTGGTGCATATCGACAATAGTCGGGACATACAGGTGAGTCGAACAAAGTTTACTTGTGCTATTTTTGGAATTTCTGTCTTCCATTGTAATTCACAATTATTTGTCTTAAATATTTGTGGTATAAAATAGCGGTGAAATTATTTGACCGCTCTATCTTACCTAACCTAAGAAATTTTTGGAAAACGTATCCAACTTCCTTAACCCGTTTGAGAAAGGAAAATTTCCGGTCAGATGTCCTGGTGGAAGAGCACTATTTTCTTTGGGGTTATTTTTCGTCCCAAACCACGAAATCGAATTCCAATAAGTGTAGCCAGGTCCTTCTCCATCTGGTCTTTCCAACGGAGTGGAGTTCTTCGATATTTTCGGTGCTGCAAGGTTTTCGTCAATTCGGACAACATGACCTGCCAGCGTCTATCCGCTCGTATATCTCATATAGCTCATTGTTTCATCGAATCCGGTATTCGCCGTGGCCAATGCGCAAAGGACTAAATCTTCCGTAGAACATTTCTCTTGAAAACTCGTAACGTCGACTTACCAGATGTTGTCATTGTCCATGTCCTTGCACCATATAGCAGGACTTGAATAATGAGTTTCTTGTAGAGATTGGTCTTTCTTCGTTGAGAGAGGACTTTACTTCTCAATAGCTTACTAAGTTCGAAGTAGCACCTATTGGCAACAGTTATTCTGCGTTGTATCCATCAATCCATCAGCTTCGTCGCTTTGTCGCTTCGTCAGATGGGTAATTGCTATTGGAACTTCTTCATGGTCGGGCAATGGAGCGTCTGTTCTATCGTCATCGATTGGGGAATCGGGTTCGAAAGCTTCTGGTGTTATGCTTTCACTGCCATTCAGCAGGCTGGAGAAGTGTTCCCTCCAATTTTAAATATGCTCTGGGCATTTCTTAAAAATAAGAAAGAAATATCTTTGCAAAGAGTTTTATTATACAAAAATTGTTTTACCAATAAACATATTACCTAATTCTACTTTTAGAACAAAGTGCTGAATGTGGTTTTTTATGCTGGCCAATCGTTGGGCGATACGAATCTTATCAAATCCGTTGATGTTGATCCAAAAGCTTGCGCCTGGATATCCGCCAAAATTACCAATGAGTCTTACACTCACTTCCGCTTAGAGTTCCACGGTCCGGAGAATACATTACGTGTGCGACAAATTAAATTGCTCGGTCTACCGAGCATCATGAGTGGATTCGACGAACATTTTAATGAACACTTCGGTGGAGCGCACTCTGCGGCTGCGAGCGGTAATGCAGGTAACGCACTCAAGTCAAATTTGAAGCTGACAAACGCCTTACGCATACAACAGCAGATCTGTGAGTCTGAAACACTACGTGTCTTCCGACTAATAACAGGTGGGTACAAAATCGAATGGCTTCAAAAAATAAATTAAACTTGCTTTATACATATATATTTGAAACGCTCTCTCTCTCTCTGCAGGTCAAGTCTTTGGCAAATTGATCAGCAACGTCGCAAGCGATGCCGGCCATCAATCCATACTCGGCATGGATTCAAGTGGCGCTTCAATGCTCGCCGATTCGTTGGACCTGCGCGAACATATGGTTGGTATACTCTTCTCGCGTAGCAAGCTCTCACACCTGCAGAAGCAAGTGATTGTGCATATTGTGCATGCGATTAAAAAGGAAGCGCATCGCGCCAAAGAAGATTGGGAGATTGTGAATTTGGCCAATTGTTTCAAAGACGCGCATGCCAACACCACGTCCGCCACCTCGACGGGTGATCCGAAGAGTGAGTCCAGCTCAGAGCGCTATCGTGCGCCCGATACGTACTGCTTCGAAATGCTCAGCATGGTGTTGGCGCTCTCAGGCAGTGTTGTCGGCCGCTCATATCTCTCACATCAGTATGGACTGCTGAAGGATCTTCTAACGCTGCTTCATACAGGCAGTGATCGCGTTCAAAGGCAGGTAACAGCGCTGTTACGACGCATACTACCCGAAATTTCGCCAGAGAGCTTCGCGGAGCTGATGGGTGTGCAGCGTTTACCGCCAGCCGATTATAATATTGCACATCAAAGCGCGGCCGACTTCGATATGAATCGCTTGGGTTTGTTGGACATATTCTTGGCTGTCATCGCCAAGGCGCTACAGTTACAAGTCAAAGTCAAGTCAACCTCAAGCAAACCTAGTCTTGAGAAGACACCCTCCTTCGTGCGTTTATGCAGTTCGCTGGATTTATCTGTGCACCTGTTGAAGCAAACGCAGAAGGCAAAAGCGGACGCTGAGTGTGAGAAAAGCGCCAGCGACGGTGATGCCATTGAATTTTCGACAAAAACGCATCCCTTCCGTTTCGATCAACAGGTGGAGAGTGGCGAGTATGAGCTGGGCCGTTCGACACTGAAAGCGAGTAAGAAGGAGCATAAGAAAAATCTCAATCAGCGTTGGTTTTTGAATGGCGTTATATCCACCAAACAGGCCGAAAGTATTATCAGCCTTGTGCGCGATTTAGCCAGCGTAAGTTTTGCCGAATTTTGCAAGTTTTATTAAAAACTATAATTCTTCCTTCTTTTCGCACAGGGTAAATTAAGTGAAAAATGGTCTCAGATCACCAAAGCCGCCATTGCGGAGTCTGTATTGAATTTGACACGTTTGGATGAGATTTTCCGCAATCCGGAACATTGCGTCAAAACCGCCACCATGTGGTTGGCGCTCGCCAGTCTCTGTGTGCTCGATCGTGATCATGTGGAGAAATTGTCGTCCGGCCAGTGGTCTAAGGTATCCGATACACGTCCCATGTGCACCAATCACGATGATGGCGAGACTGCTGCCATAATCCAGTGCGAGACTTGTGGTTCGCTGTGCGGCGATTGTGATCGATTTTTGCATTTAAATCGCAAAACACGGATGCATAAGCGCACGGTAAGTGTAAGATTGCAATAGCTGATAGATGTTGCAGAAAACCCGTTATTTGGTTCCATATAATTAAATTGTATAAATTAACTGTTTATGAGGCAAGTGAAATATTAGTTGCGATATGCGGCGTGAATGGTATATAAGGAAAGTAGTTCATATTAGATATTTACTCGGAACCTGTCCGATGCGTGCATAGGTATTCAGTCTATGTGGACCTTTTATGCTCTGAACAAGACATACTAAGTTTGCCACGAAGAAGAGTAGTAGGACATAGTTATTGCTTTAGGTTAGGTTAATCTGATAGGCCAATAAGCCACGTATACGTCAGTTTTGATCCTTTGTGATAACAGATGGATCCAAAGGTTACTGCATCCACGACTAGTAGTCATCCTTTAGGATGCCTGCGCTTGGCGCAAATTTTAACAGATTCTGCGGCCTCACTATCGATACCTCCTCATACCGTGGGGATCCCAAACACTTACAGCGTAGTCTTGCCAATGTAGGACAAGTGCACAAGAGATGCTCCAGCATTTCCCTACCGCTCTGCACTAGACATTTCTTGCAGTCTTCTCGTTCTGTCAACCACATACTGCGGCCTTGTGTCGCCAGCCGACAGTGCCCATTAGAAGGAAGTAGTTATTAGCAGATTTCGGTAATCGCATCTAAGATTAGGTCCCAAAATCGTGTTGTTTCGACTGGGTTGGACAATAAAGAGGTCAAATTAGATCAATTGAAAACCACGCATTTTTAATATATCGGCGTCAAGTCTGAATAGAGAGGATATCGAAACTAATTAGGACATTGAAACACAGTTAGACCCTTGTCCCCGCGATTATAGTAATATATACGTATTGATTGTAGTTTAAATCGGTCAGAACTGGACTTCAGTTCAATAATCTATTGATCTTTATCGTTGGTATTTGTTGGAATAAAAACTTTGTAATACAGTGTACTGTAGGTCCCACCATTCCCAAGACAGCCGCGTCTACGTAACCGGAACGAATCCTGATTTTTATCCCGCCACGTACTGTCCACTCGGCATTCCTCTAAATTATGTCAAGAATGTTTTCTGCCGCTACAAAAATAATAAGCCATCGTTACCACCATAGCACATATAATTAAATTCTAGAAAAAAAAAAATATTTTCTTATCCTACTGTTATTCCACTACAATCTCTGTGGTGTGATATATTTGCCTGGACTTCGTCAAAACTGGATTTCCAGCATAATATTAACATTTGGTAGCAATAATTTGCATATAATTCTCATAAATTCTTAATATCTTAGCTTAACTGGGACATATCGCCTTATATCTAAGTAGTGACTATCCATGACTTTAGTCTATAACCTAGTAACGCTGAACTGTCTGTAATCGACTAATTTAACTTTATTAGGTTTGCAAGGAAGAAGAGGAAGCCATACGCGTTGAGCTGCATGAGTCGTGCGGACGCACTAAACTCTTCTGGCTACTCGCCTTAGCCGACTCAAAGACGCTGAAGGCAATGGTGGAATTCCGCGATGGCAGTCACACAATAATATCCGGACCACAAGAGGCGGTTGGACGTTGCCGTTTCTGTGGTATTACCGGCAATTCGGGACTGCTGGAGATCGGCAATGTGTGCGCCGATGCGCAATGTCAAGAGCATGCGGCCAATTCGTGTATGAAGGTGAAGTCGTGCGACCATCCGTGCGGCGGTGTGGCCAATGAGAAGAAATGCTTGCCCTGCTTGCAGCATGTGTGTCACGCGCGCGAAAATAAGATAGCCGAAGAGCTGCATGAGCCAAAATTGACGCAGGACGCAGATGACATGTGCATGATTTGCTTTGTGGAGGCGCTCTCGTGTGCGCCATCCATACAGGTGCGCATATATCTTTATTATTTATTTATTTTCTTAATTAACTGTTTTTGTGATTTTTAGCTCGAGTGCGGTCATGTGTTCCACTATCATTGCTGCAAAGCTGTCATTGAGAAACGTTGGAGCGGTCCACGCATCACCTTTGGCTTCTCTTTGTGCCCCATTTGCAAAGCGGATATACAACACGCACTGCTCGGCGATATCTTGGAGCCAATTAACGCGCTCAAACAGGACGTCAAGCGCAAGGCGTTGATGCGGTGAGTTTTGGCACCCAAAATATCAAATAATCTAGTTATTTTCATTAAAATGTGTCTTCTTTGCAGTTTGAAATACGAGGGCATCGTCAAGGATACCGACTCCAAGGACGTGACCAACTTGGCCATGGATCGCTACGCCTACTATGTGTGCTACAAGTGCCAGAAAGCCTATTATGGCGGCGAAGCGCGTTGTGATGCCGAAATCGGTGAGAAATTCGATCCGCAAGAGTTGGTTTGCGGCGGCTGTTCGGACGTTGCGCGTGCGCAAATGTGTCCCAAGCATGGCACCGACTTTCTCGAATACAAATGCCGCTACTGCTGCTCGGTGGCGGTATTCTTCTGCTTCGGCACCACACACTTCTGCGACACATGTCACGACGATTTCCAGCGGCTCACGAACATACCGAAGAATAAGCTGCCACAATGTCCGGCCGGCCCGAAGGCCAAGCAACTGTTGGGCGACGAATGTCCCTTGCACGTCATACATCCGCCAACGGGTGAGGAGTTCGCGCTGGGGTGCGGTGTGTGTCGCAACGCGCAAACGTTTTAGCATGATGCGGCGTTGCAGCAGCTGCGCGGTGGCGCATTCGAGGCGGCCGCAGCGCAGCGTCGCCAAATGGAGGCGGGCTTAATGCCGCTCGAGGAGTGGATCGAGGTGGAAATGTTGGATTTGGACAATGAACGCAGCTTTGAGGTGGTGCTGCGCGACGCCGACGAACACGAGGGCAATCGGAATGAATAGAAGCTAAAGAAATATGTGTAGCTGTAGGCGTTTTTTCTAGTTCACTCACGAAAAGTATTTTTATTTGATCTCATAATTCGATTTTTACTACAAATCTGTATGTTAGCATTAGGTTTAAATTTATAGCAATGCATGTGCGCTTTTAAACTCACACACCCACACACACATACATACTTATATGAATGTAAAGAATCGCGTATATTTAGATTCCCGTTGCGCCTAGAATACTCAACATTTGGAAGGCATGTGCAACATTTGCAATATTTAATGTGCTAAAATTAACACTAAGTTACTTATATAAACACTAAAACATAACTATTTAATATATGCCAACATGTAGTCGTATTTATAGACACGAACGTGTAGCGAATCGTCATTGGCGCATGTGCTAATATTATGTAGACGAAATTTCAAAATAAACATTTGCAATAATATTTGTGTACACTAAATAAATATATAAATATTTGCACACAAAAATGTTTCAAATAAGTTGTTTTAATTAAAAAAGTGGATATTGGCATATGTGAATACACACACTCCAACAAAAAATACTGTAATTAATAAAATCGATTTTTTTTGTCGAAAATTTCTGCCGAACATTTCGCTTATATTGCAAATTTCTGACAAAAACTCCACTTTATCAAAAAATGCCATACAAAATAATATAATTTTTGTTAATTTGCCTGAGATTTCGCCTTGATTGCAATTTTCTGTTAAAAAATCCATGTAATTGAAAAAATCCTAAAAAAATTCGAGCTAAAAAATCACATCCACCACCCTAGCGGCGACGTTGCTGGCAATTTTCACAAAAGTTAAATCGTCCGAATTGCAACAGGCGCCCAGCACCGTACTGCAGGTGGTTGCTGCATTTTGCGCACACATACATAGAGCGGCAAGCATGTGCGTACAGCGTAGCCGCAGCATACTTCCAGGCAAACGGATGACAGCAAACTGCTATGACGACGTAATTCACGCACGCTGCCGTACTGTACGCATCTGAAGCCAAGAATGTCGATTATATACAATATTATCTTTTATGTATTGTATATGAAGTGTTTTATATTTTGTAAAACGTATATATAATCTCCATTCTCTATATGAAGACATTCTAAAAATAAGTTGAGCGAAGAAATATTCCAGCAAACAAAAATAAAGTGTATATGCAGTGCATTGGTTCCGGTAAAATTTGCTATTTTTCATGCTTACAACAAGTTCAGTGTCTTCTAGTAAATATGCACGCCTAGCAAAACATAGCGCGCAGCGATTAGCAAAGATATTGCAGCGCCGTATTTTCTTAAATAATTTTACTTAAAGAATAAATATTGTATTGCAGTGCAATACGTTGCAACATCCGGTGCCTGAAAGTGTGCTACACTGTAACTGAGATAATGCAGCGTTGGTAAGGTAGTATAGATTAACAGGTAGCCACTTGCTGCATATCATGGGTTTCTGGGCGCCTATTGCAGTGGGGCAAAAACGAATTTTCGACAGAAGCGGCGCGACACCGCTCCCACAAAGGCGATTCGGTTTTTTTTCGGTGGGCGTTGTTTTTGGTTTTTATTATTAAATTCAGGAGATTTTTTTACGACCTTTTAACTAATTTTTAATATTAAATACAATAAATATTTTTATAATATGTGCAGTGAAAAAAAATAATTATAATTATAAAAATAATAATTATATAATTTTTTTTTATATTTCAAAAATAACTTAATGTGAAAATTGTTATGGGGATTTTATTAAAAATTATTTTATCCATTTTATAAAAAAAAATATTAATTCTGTGAGTTGATGGAATATTTTTTTTGAATTATACTTTGTAATTTTTTTGTTAGTTATTTTATTTCAGATATTTTACGATTAATTTGCCAATTTTTTTTTGTTTATTATTTTGTTTCAGGTGCTTTACGGCTTTTCATACCCTTTTATGCCCTGAACAGGCCAAATAAAATAAATTTTGATGTAGATTCATTATTAAAAATAATCTCCGTTTCACAATTTTATTGTTAACATTATACTCTCGCATGTTAAAGTGATAATCGAGATTTCATTATCCGTCATTTACATATTTTTTTATTTTGCTGTAAAATTAATTAGATTAGTAGTTCCTGAGATATGGTTTTTGGTCCATAAGTAGGCGACGCCACGCCCATTTTCAATTTTTTAAAAAAGCCTGGGTGCAGCTTCCTTCTGCCATTTCTTTCGTAAAATTTAGTGTTTTTGACGTTTTTTGTTAGTCGGTTAACGCACTTTTAGTGATTTTCAACATAGCCTTTGTATGGGAGATGGGCGTGGTTATTATTCGATTTCTTCCATTTTTGAACTGTATATGGAAATGCCTGAAAGAAACAACCCTATAGAGTTTGGTTGACATAGCTATAGTAGTTTCCGAGATATGTACGAAAAACTTAGTAGGGAGCGGGGCCATGCCCACTTTTCAAAAAAAATTACGTCCAAATATGCCCCTCCCTAATGCGATCCTTTGTGCCAAATTGCACTTTAATATTTTTATTTATGGCTTAGTTATGACACTTTATAGGTTTTCGGTTTCCGCCATTTTGTGGGCGTGGCAGTGGGCCGATTTTGCCCATCTTCGAACATAACTTTCTTATGGAGCCAAGAAATGCGTGTACCAAGTTTCATCATGATATTTCAATTTTTAAAAATTAATAATACCAGTAATTAAAAGACATTGCTTTGGTTTTGTTGTACTTTGCCAACAATTTTGTAAATTCACATTTATTGCTTGGTTTAACTGTTTTTTTACATTCAGTAAGTTGTTGTATTGTGGTGTGGTCAACCATATTTACAATAAAAACACAATTGAATACAAACAGAAATTGAATAATTAAAGAAGATGCCATTCCAAAACCACAAAACGCCGAAACATTTTTCGACTCGATCTTAGGAGATAAATTGTCATTATTAATAAATGAGTATATTTTATAATTTTCGTTTTTTAACTAAATTCATCTGTGTTGGGATTTTTTATCATTAGTTTTTGTGTGTAATTTATTATGCTAATTGTTTGCGCGTAAGTGTAGACAGCGCTGCAGTTTAGTGCTGAGCGTCTACTTCCAAAGCAAATCACTTGTTTTTAAGCCTTCTACCGAATTCGTGCCGCTTTCCCCCCGTTGCTGTTGCCAGTTGCCAATATTTTGCTAGGTGGTGTTGCTTTTGTTGTTACTGTTATATATAATTATAATAAAAATCGGGTTTCTGTGTATTTTTTTTGTTTTTTTTCTTTTCACTTAATAAACATATAACTTTATATTTAAAAATATTTGTTGTTGTTGTTGTTGGTATTGTTCTAACTGCGCTGCTTCTCTGCTAAAAACAACACCCGTTGCGATGTTGCCAAATTGCTCGTACATCATGATTTTATGCTGGTGTTTCTGGGGCGTGATCCTAAAAGAATCGTTTAGAATTAAGTTCGATATATTTGTTTGGGTGTAGAAGCTCTTAAGGGCACACGGATTGACGGGCAAAGTGCGCAGAAACATGATGATGGTGACATCATCTAGGGATGCATACAATTTGTTGGAGATAACGGTTGGTTTGGCTCTTTGGTTGGGTTTGTCATGACTCATATGTACATATGTATGTATGTATTTCATTCCATACAACTCGTGCGGGTAAATAACTAGATGGGATTCGACTCATTTGGACTCATTTAAAACCAAAAATTCGTACAAAAACTCAAAGAGGAAATCGTCGAGTGAAAACAGCCAAAAATCATTTATAATTAAAAATATTTACAACTGTAAGTAATTTGAGTGTATTTGGGTGGATTTATAAAAGAAATCACACTCGTGTTAGGAAAAATTAAAAAAAAAAGGAAGAAGTACAAAAAAAATTAATTTAGAAAATAAAAAATTTATAAACTAAAAATGAAATAAAAAAAGTAAAAAAAAATATATGTACATATGAAGAAAAATAAATTACAATTTAAAACATGGAAATAAATCGATGAATACAAAAAAAAAATAATAAAAAATTAAAACATGTAAAATAATTTAAAAAAAATTAAGGAAAAGTAATAAAAAATAAAATAAATAAATATAAAGTACAAAAACTAATAATAATATCTATAAATAAAATTAGAAAACTAAACAAATGTGCAAAATTAATAAATTTAGAAAATAAAAATCTATAAACAGGGAAGAAAAGAATAAAAAAAATGTGAAAAATGTGAAAAAAGTAATAAATTATAAATTAAAACATTGTAAGTAAATCAACGAAAGCAAAAATATTTAAACCAACTCAAACAGCTTTCGTAAAAAAACTCTGAAATGCTTTCATAAAATAAATAAAAAGTTAAAAAAATAAAAGTAAAAAGAAGAAATACATTTAAAAGAAAAAATAAAGAGAAAAAAAATAAAAAAGAAAGTAATTGTACCAAAAATAAATAGAAAGTTAAAAAAAATAAATGAAAGAAATTAATAAAAAATAAAAACTATGAAAAAAATAATTTATAAATAAATAAATACTAAAAAAAATTAACAAATAGTAGTAAAAACATTAAAAATTATATATATTAATAAAATAAAAAACTAAAACAAATGTGCAAAATAAATGAATTTAAAAAATAAGAATTGAAAAAAACATAAAAAACAAAAAATATGCATTTACCTACATATATACAATATATAAATATTTCTTTACAATAATTTAAAACAAAATCGCAAAATGTAAAAAATAAATAGCTTTAGTAAAAAAGTGTGAAATACTTTTATAAAATAAATAAATGAATAAAAAGTAAAATAAATAAAAAATAAAAATTATGAAAAATTACAAAACAAAAAAAAATAAAAAATAGTATTAAAAAAAATAAAAATTATGACAAAACAAAATTGGTAAAAATTATAATGAAATGAAAAATAGTAATAAATAAAAAAAAACATTTTATAGAATAAAAAACATTTAAAACTTATTAAAATGGCTTCAAAAATAGAATCAAGAGGGTTGCGCTGGACTTTAAATCAAAATTGCAAACTCAATTAAAATATTATATAATAAAAAACAAAATAAGAAAAGAAAAGCCGCGTATAAAAAAAAATGAAAAATTTTAAATTAATTCGGTAATGATTTAGAATCACTTAAAAATCAAAAAAGTGATAACAAAAATCTTGTTGGTGTTTTAAAATTTTTTTGTGTTTTTTCTTTTTTAATTTTTGTTTTGTTTATATATTACAATTAAAAAAGTTTGCTTGCGACAATTTTTGATAATTTTTTAAATTTTTTTTTTGTATTTCTTTGTTGTTATTAACTAACACAATAATTTTCTAGTACTGCAATGAACAGCTGTTGCTTTGCTTTAATTAGTATTTCTATACAATTGCTTTTTGGTTTTTGTTTTGCTGTACCATTGTTTTGTTGAGAATTTAGAGAAGGCGATTTAAAGTGTAGAGTAGTGCTTTTGTTGTTTTTGGTTTGTAACAATTAAAATTACTTTTTAAAAAATATATATTTGTAAATAATGAAGTATATTCATAAATCTGATGTTGTTTGAATGAATAAAAAACTTTAAATAAAATTTATAATTAGGGCGGGAGTCACACACAGGTCGGGTACGAGCTTAGGCATCGGCTTCAACTTCCTCCTTTACCTTAGCATCACCGGGTTTGCCCTTGGACCAGTCGGGTTTTTTCTGCAGAGAAGAGTGAATAAAACAGACGTTTGTATAAAAATGTAAATAACAGTGCTTCACAGTCATGGTGACACATTAAAAACTAAACGAACATATACATATGCATATATTTATCATGAAAAATAATAAAATAAAAAATATTTGCTACACATATTTAACTAACAAATACAGTGCCACTACACATTAGCATGTGTATGCTTGATACTAAAGGTGGGAGGTGCAAAGGGCTGCATGCAGACGTGAGGCGTTTCACAGTTGGTGAAGGGTATACAAAACAAGTACACAATTTAGGCAGGGAAAGAAATATTGTTAATGAAGAAAAATTTAATGACGCAGAGATTTTTGCTTGCTCATTATCGGCTATTTAATCTTTAAATTCCCAAAAAGCAGAACTTGTCAATATTTCTTATGAAGCCTGAAGCAACGCAGAGTGGTTTTATGTGACATTGTTGTAAGGTAAAAAATGACTATAAGTTTTTAAATTAATTTTCTTAAGAATTAGTGTCTTTTCTCGTGAATGTGGGCAATACTAAAGTTGCTTTTTATCTATTTTGAAAAAAAACTCTACTAATATATTTAACAAAAAAATTTATAAAAAAATATTTTATATATTATAATATAATATTTCATATACAAATTTAATTAATTAAAAAATTCAAAAATGTTTTATAAAAGATATTTTATATTAAAAATATTACTTAAAAAATTTAATTAAAAAATTAAAAAATATTTTATATAAAAAAATATTTAATAAAACATTTAATTTATTAAAAAATTAAAAAATATTTTATATAAAAAATTAATTTTTGAACTGAATTCTTTTTGAATAACCACGAAAGTAAAAAATATTTCATATAAAAAATTAATTCATTAAAGAAACTTAGCATTTTCGAACTGAGTTGTTTTTGAATATTCATGAAAATAAAAAAAATATTTTATGAAAAATAATTTATATAAAAAAATATATTTTTTAATTCATTAAACAAATTTAAGATTTTCGAATTAATTTTTTTTTAATAATTATTAAAGTCCGAAAAAATGCAGGATATATTTAAATTGAAGAAGCCTCTTACTACTGTCTTAATTATACTGCTTTCATAGATATCATTTACTTCAAAATAAAGTATGTAACTTTCCTCGGAAAAATCAACAGAAATATGAAGTTCATAGTACTTTAAGGATTTTTTTATAAAATTAGTTAAACAATCGTATACGATAGAAAAGTTACTTTTTAAAATGAAATACTATCTTTTTATGATATTAAATTATCAAATTTAATCTCTAATGTAAGCCTATGCATTTTTGATTAATTTTACATAAATAGTCCATTGAAAATTTTAAGGTTATATTTTAACAAAAAATTTGAAAATTTTTCGCATAAACAAATTTTATAAAAATTTTCAAAAAAAATTTCGCTTTCTCCAATTTTTCACACTAACCAAATTAAACCATATCTATAACCACTTCTATGTAATTAAATTGCTAATTCACTGCGTGCTTGCTTCATAACATCACTTGAGTTTAGCCTGCTTTTGGGCGTCATGCCTAGCACTTGTATAAATGTTACATGCCAAACATATGGACATAAAATAAATGTTTCATTCAATTTTGGTGCTCAGCTGCTGCTATGAATGTGCTATTTCCAAACAAAAAAATCTTGCAACACAATTCCGGTGTACATATGTATGCATGTAAACATATAAGTTTCCAATGGCACACTACAAATTGACACTGAACAAATTTGTTTTTGGAATTTTGGTATTTTATACACAAATTTCTTACACTTTTTGACTGTTGACTTTAATTGAGCATCTTTTATCTTTTTCTATAGAGCGCAGAAGTATTTTGGTTAGCGTTGGAAAAGAAAGCATTAGATTTTTTTTAGAAAACCAATAGTGTTTTATGTACAATTTAGAGTATATTATAGAAAAGAAATAATGCTAAGAGAATCATAATTATAAAAAGTATCTGATGCAAAATAAATAATGGTTGAAATAATATGCCCAATAAGCTTAAATAATAAAGTATTCCTAACCAGTATTGCTAACCAGTAATGTGTGAGTATAAAATTTTTCTATTACATTGCTTTTAGACAAAAATCAGTCAAGTAGTTGTCAAGTATTCAGTACGAGTATGCACAGAAAAGAATCAATTTAAGTGTCCCACTATTTGCTCTTCATAGCGATTTTAATTTTTCTTTCCGACTTTAATAAAATACAAGTATATTTGTCTTTGTTGTAGGTTTAGGATAGTTGTGAATTCTTTTTCTATAACTATACGCTACTTTTCTGCTGATTTAGATATCTCAGAGCTGAGATTGGAAGCTTTATTGTAATTCAGTATGTAATTTTCTAGACTTAGGTCTAACGCGAAAATATTGATGGCATATAGAAAAAAATATTTCCAAAGAATATGATCGCGACATTGCCATTTGACGCACTTGTAGTCTTTTATCTAACTAAAAATATAACTAAAAATAACTGTAACTAAAAATATATTTTTTTGTTTTATAATTAATACAATATAATACGTATTTATTAAAAAACATCTTCGAACTCACCTCCTTCTCTTCTTCCTCCAATGTGAATTCCTTCTTCTTAACAACCTTAAGTTGATTACGGAAGTTGAATTCGGCGGCCTTCTTTTGGAGCTTGGCGAATTTGTTTTCATATTTGGAGACCTTCTTCAAGGCTGGTTTCACGCTAAAAAATTGAGAAGAGAACAATAAAACAGTGTTAATTAAATCCAGATAATACGATTGAGGCGATTTATTTTTTTGTTTGTCAGAAAATTTACTTATTTGTAGCATATAAACTAGTTTGTACTGGCTAACAAAATTCTACTTTAATTGTGACATGCTTTTAGGTAACGTAGTCAAAATTTACGTTGAGTAAAGCGGAGTGGCTGGGATTGATATTAATCGTCATTTTAAATGTTTGGAAAGCTCAAAATGCTTCGTCGATAGGACTATTAAGATCTGGTGGACGACTTTTAGGAGTTTAGGGCTAACGCAAAGGACAAATATCTGTCCAAGTGAGATCCATCGATTTTATATTAAGCCTACGAACCCAGCGGACTAATGCAATACTCATAAACTCATATATATAATGTATTTAAATAGCTATATATTGGCTGTATGCGAGTTACTTAAACTTAACGAGTTGCGTATCGAGCAAACAACTGTTTTAAATGTAACAGGCTGGAATAATAAGTATATAATAAACAGTTTTGTATTATTTCGTTTCTAAGGTGTTTTAGAATATTAATCTTTTATAGAATGAGTTTTCAAATTAAAATAATTAATCTACGATATTTGACAGACGATTTTCTTAAACTTTTTTGTAGTGGATATTCTCAGACACAATTTGTGTTAACACTCATTCTTCACTAAACGAATAAATAGACCAATCAAGAATCCTTTATAGAATAAGAGCAAGTCTGCCATAATAAATTTCATAACTTTTCTATATCATAAAACTAGCAAAAATGAATTATGTAACTAAAGATACTTACAACTTGCCACGCAGATCGTTGACTTGGGCATTGAGATCGTTGATCTATGGTAAATAGTAGATTCCATAACATCAATCAATACGAGAAGCAGCAGCCAAACAGTATTCGTAGGTGGAAAAATTGAAAAAAAATAATACATTAATATCATATTGCAAAGATTTAAAAATACATTAAAGCACTTTGCTAGCTAAACTTAGTAAGAAGGATTACATCAAATAAGTAATATTTGGTTAGTCGTTTTTTCTAAGAAGAATACAATACGGATTAGATACATAACAAATATAGGTACATACATACATTTCTAGCTTTTTAGCGAGTGTGTTAATTTTTTATTTTTTTTTTTTATTCTTTAATATTTTTTTTGTTTTTAATAAACAAGTAGTACTTAGAAGGCGCTTTTTACAACGTAGCTGAAGCCTGCAAGATACACGACAGCATTTCCGGCTATAAGACGGTGTTTCCATACAGCTTTTGATTTTAGTAAATTTCAATGCAGAAGAAGGCGGAGAGAGAGATAGATAGACAGCACTTTGTAAATTTAAAATTTTTTTGTTGTTATTTCGATAAATTCTTCCAAGTTTTTTGCCGTTTAAGTTGGTTAGCACGCTTGAGTTTAATTTTATTAATTTGTAATATTTTCTCAGTGATTATGCTTATGTGATAGAAAAGTATGAGCTTTTTTTAGTTCAGAATCGTTATAGCTGATTCTTTGCTGGGATCGTCAGTAAGTAAAGAGTTACTTTACAAATGTATAGTTCGAAATTAAGAATTAAATTAATAGTTTCGAGTTTGTTTTTAGAAAGCATCTGAACAACATAACATCCAAATGTCGATTTTTTCGATTTTCAAATTTCTTTTAACGAGCATCGAGTTGTTTAATCTGCCTCCGACGTACTACATGTGGCTTGGAGTGAGAGGCGCAACTTTATTTTTTTTTAGGTCATAAGTTGGCATTTTAGCTTTTGAGGTGATCAGACTTAGAAACATATATTTTTTTTTAAATAATATGTGAAATTTTGAATTTTCACAAAAGTGTTTGCTAATAAATTTTTTATTTAAAAGATATTTTTAAATTTATTTAAATCAAACGTTTATACGTGGTTTTTAAAAATATTGTATAATATTGTTATTTACAAATTCTCTATATTTTTTATAATTTTAATAAAATTTTTTGGTAATAAATTTTTCTAATATAAAAAATATTTTTAAATTTATCAAATCATTATATTTGATTTTAAATAATATTGTATTTTTTTACCAATACTGTATATTTATTTATAAGTATTTTCGTGTTGCTAAACCGACACACTGTACTCGCTCTCACTTGAAGTTACTTGTAGTAGCAAGTGAGCATGCAATGCAAGTGAGCGCGAGTACAGTGTTCGCAATAGTAATATTACGATATTATAAAACACGAAGTGAGTTGCTCTAACTAAAAAATTTTTAATATTTATTTATTTAAATAATTGTAATATATTTTTTTTTAATATTTATGTATTAATGTTTAGAGCATATTTAAGAATGTATGTAGTAATTCTTGGCATTAAAAATTTCTATCAATTCTGTTTTTGCTTGCCAACTACTTAATGAAACGCTTCTCATCAGCAAATTTTCTTACTCCAAGCCATTTCACCATTACTCTTCACATGTTTTCAAAAAATACGCTTCTCCTTAACCTCAAAAAAGACCTTTCATTTTGTACTTGCGCACTTTTAAGTTGAATTACAAGTAATCTATCTGAGGTACTGCACAGTATGGCACACAATTTGTGTTTTACATAGTTTTTTTTCGATTGATATATATGTATTATATATGGTATATTTCTGACGACAAATACGAAATAAGACGAAAAATATTTCGTTACACAAAAAATGTAATTGCATGAGTGTTTTGAAAGTATAAGAAATAAACAATTGCATTAAAAATGTTTGTGTTTTTTATTTGTTGTAAATAAATTAAATGTAAATGGATAAGACTAAAAAATATGCGATATTAAAAAAACAAAAAAAATGTTATAGAAATGTACTGCTCAATTAGTTGTACGTATGTATACAATTAAAGCAGGGTGTATGGTAAATTAAAATGCAGCAAAAGATGAAAACTAAACTCTCGATAATAACTGTAATAAATTAGATCACAGCGAAGAACAGTTAGGGCTAGCTTAAAGATGTAAGAGAAAAACGCTGTAGTACTAACGAGTACTAAGAGAGAATGAGAGAGAGAGGAGAGTGAAAAAGAGTGGACTAGAAATAGATTTTTCAGTTTAGAAAATATTGTTATAATGAGAGAGAGAGAGAGGGATAGATATAATTTCTTTTTTTCATTTCAAAAAATATTGTAAGTAATAATGTGTGAGACAGAGAGGGGTTGGGGTTTCAAAAAATATGCTAATAATGCGGCAAAGTTTGAAAATCTCTAATTTGGGTGAGAAATTGAATTTAAAAAGGAACCGTTTGAAAATACGTTTTCGAAAAATAAAAAAAATTTATATAAAATATATTCTCTGTGTTTAATTTTTTTAATTTAGAAACTGTAAAAATATATTGGTTGCTAATTTTTTAAAATATATGTATTTCGCTACGCATTCATGCACTGATGTTTCGAAAACTCAATTGGGGATTTTTTAATATTATATAAGATTTTTGCCACATACAACTTGGTATGCTAGAGTTACGCCTTCAATCTCTCGACGCAAAACTATGTATATTAGGCTAGGCACTTAGTGGTAAGCACTAGGGATTGATGCGAAGAGCAAACTACCGTAAAAGAAGTATAGTAAAACAAATCAAAAATTTAACTTTGCACCAATTATGTGCTCAGCTTTATCATAGTGTACCCATAACTCTCATGTGCACTCTTTCAAGTTGTCCTTTGAGCATAAAAAAATAATTATTCACTAAAACACAAATTATAATTGATGTAAAGCAACCAATGCTTACAAAAAATTAACAAAAATGTACAAAAAATTGTTGAAATGCCTACCAATGGTGAGATAGTATGAGAGAAGAGAGAGAGAAAAATAGTAAAATAGTAAGAGAAATACAAACTTGGAGCATTAAGCCACTTAAGAGCGACGCATATCGTATAAATAATTCGTAATGGACTTGAGGAAGTTCGTTTTCGAGTTTGGTTAGCGATAGAAATGGGTAACACATTTATTTGTATGCATTTAGATATAGTTTTAGTATTTAGTTGTACATCAAGCTATGCAATTTTTGTGTATGAAACGATTTTTTTTTCAAAAATAAAATTTTTTGTTTTTGTAACTCGAATTGGTGGCAGCATTTGTTAAAACATTATTTTTGCGTATTTGTGTGTGTTGATTTTTTTCTAAACGGAGTCCACAATGATTAAAAAAAAAATATTATGACTGATTAATGGCGGTAAATTGCTATATTCACAAAATTCAACACTAATTCGCAATATTTTTGTATTTTGTTTCGTAACTCATACACTTTGGAAAAATTTTCTTTGTTTATATATTTTTTAAATAATAAATATGGTTACTGTGTTGCATTTTGCTGCTTACTGACTGTTATGTTTACAAATTGAATGTGCCATACTGATGCTGATCATATTGCTCGAATTTCTCATGGAAATTTACAATCATTTTTTTTTGTTTATAAAATTTTTTTAATTTTTGCTTTGCTTCATAACCTGCGCGAATTTCTTCAACAAATATTTAGCTAAAAAATCGACATTTTGTTTTCGCAATTTATGTTGCACGCGTGTTCAGAGCACTTTCTTTCAAATACTCGCATGTCTAGATGAGTTTTGGCATAACGTTCGAATTTCAGCATGTCACAGACGGCGTGGACATGTTTCACATTTCGCACGAATTCATCGATGGCATATTTTCATCAATATAATTTTGTTATTCAATACTTTGGTGCATTTTTGTGAATGCTATGTAGATTATATTTGAATTTGAACGCGCTTGCATTTCGAATACTATTTACAGATGCTGTTGTTACTGTTGTTGCTTTAGCGCATTTGTTTAGAATTTTATTACGGTTTGGTTGGCTACAATAGTGGGGGTGTGGGTGGTGGTATTGGTGCAGTGGAACATAAAAAGTAAAGGGCGTGAGCGTGCTACAGATAGCATAGACAGAGAGCTGGAGGGCTGAAGTGCTGGTATTTTGTTTATTTTTTTTGGTTTCAGTGTACTGTAATGGCAACAGCGCTTTAACGGTGCTGGTGGCGTTACGCAGTGTGGAACGTAAGAATTTTTGGCATGGAATGTACAGTTTTGGAGGGCGTGTGGGCAAATACGTGTGCGGAGCGGGAGCAACAGTGCATGTGTGTGTGTGTTGAAACGAACACAGGCGCCAAGAAGTATGCTGCAAACGATTAGAAACGAGTGCTCGCGAACTACTAGCGACATGTTGGGTTGCTTTTTAGTAACTACATACATTTTTAGCATATTTTTAACAAAATTTTTAAATATTTTTTTTTGTTTTTTTTTTTGTTTTTGCAGGTTTTAGACAAGTGTTGGGTAGAACAAATAAAAAACACAAAACATAATTAATTTCACTTGCTTGCGTTTTAAATAAACAGAAATATTCAAATAATTTTTTAATTAAGAAAAAAATTGTTTGTACGTGTGTGCAATGATCATTGTGGAGTTGCAAAATAAAACTACAATTACAGTTATAACAAGTTTTTTCTACTAAAAAGAGTAAAGAATGTGCAAATTTTAAACCTAGCGGTTGTTTTTGACAAAGTGTTGGTGTTTGTAGGTAATGTCCAACGATGAGTACGAGTGCAAAGTGCCAGTGAGAATATGTGAACTAGAAAATCGGGCAGCGAAACTACTGACAGGTCACAGGTGATATGTCTAAAAGCTAATGCTAGCATTTAATTTATTTACAAAAGTGAAAGTATATTCTAAGGCGACTAAATTTGCCTGTGCTAAACGCGCCAATGTCTACAGTGTGGCCGATGAAAGTTGCCAAAGTTGCTTAGGCTAAGCACATAGTGGCGCGGCGTTGAATGGTGGTAGAAGAAAAGTGACGTAGACAAACAAAAACAACATAATGACAATGAAGTGCATAAGTGAAAGAGCGAAAAGGCGCTACAATGCATATTTTGTCGCCAGCGCTACTTGGCTTGACTATGTGTGTAATCTAAAGCTGCCTTAGCTACAGCTTGAAATGTGAGTGGTTGATGCAGGACTATGACTGACTTTGCGGTAAATCTTTTGGTGTATTTTTTTAATGAAATTATTTATTCATTTTTTTTTGATAAATATTTTTTTTTTCAATCAATAATAATGTGACTTTTTATGCTTTGTGTGTGCGTAGTGTGATCGATTTTATGTATTTTATGTTGTTGTCGTCACAAACTTTACACTTTTTTGTACGAATAACCGCATAAAAACGTAAAATTAAACAAGAATTACGAATTTCCAATGCAATTAACCACAAGTTATGAAACTGTTTGTTGTTGTGTGGGTGTGGGTGTGTTTTGTGTTTGCGTGTTTACTTTACTCTCACTTTAGAGAGAGTACAAACAACAGAAAATTGTGTGTTTATTCACTTCAATTTTGATTATTTAAACACGTTTTGGCTAATTTTGCAGTACCTCCCAGTCTTTTTTCCTGACTTCGTATTCCAGATCCCATTTCTGGCCTTCGCATATATACATACGCTCGTAATACTCTTCACAAATCTCTTGTAATTCGCCTGTAAATATGTGTTTTGATATACAAATATATATTTTTTTTTATATAAATTGTAGTTTCGTATAACATACAAGTGCACACACACACACATAGCTGACGGCGAAAGCGCGCTACGTGTGTGTGTGGCTTCAACTGCACGAAATAGAGAGAGAGAGAGAGAGAAAAGAGAGAGCGAGATAGAATGAGTGATAAAACTGAGACGCAAAGCGCGTGCTGGCTAACTAACTGTACAATATGTTGACTCTTTCTCTTCATTTATTTTTTGTTAATTTTTAATTTTAATACCATTTACCGTTGTATTAATTAGCAAATGTCAAAAAATCTTCATGATGTTATGTGTTCAAGTGTGAGTTTTGCGTTTGTAATTTTATAAATATTTATAAAATAGTTGTTGTTGTTTTTTATATATATATTTTAAAAAGAGGAGGACACGCCGGGTTCAGTTGCACCAATGTTTTTGATATTTTTTGCTTCTATTTTTTGGTGGCAAGTTTTGCAAGCACAAAAATAAATTTCTTGCAAAATCAGTTTAATGTTTAATTATATATTTAACTTAATCTTAAGTGTTGCGTAAATAATTTTACAAAATTCAAAAATTTCAATTTCCAATAAATAGTTTGAAAAAAATCAAATCAAGTGCGAAGTGCTAAGAAAAATTATTTAGAGTACAAAAACATAATTGGTGATAAATTTAATTATTTTTTTTAACATTTAATTAAAAAATGTGCATATTAAAATTGTTTTATTTATATTTATAAGAAAATTTAAATAAATAAAAAAAAATTTAAGGAATCATAACAGTTATTTAATACTGTTACACTGTTACAGAAATTAATTTTAATTTTGAATATTCAATATTTTAATTTATTTATTTTTTAATTTTTTTTATATTTCAGTTATTTATGGCCAAAAACTGCAGAACGTTCTTCTTCTTTTTTCATTTTTATTTATTTTTATTTTTGTATTTTCTTCTTGCTTTCAAATTTTTAACCAAATTATTTGAAGAAAAAAATACATTCAGCGTAAGTAGGTTTAAAAATATTTTTTTTGCTGTAATTTTTTTTAATTGCAAATATTCTTGGTTGCGTTTGTTTATTTATTTTGTTTGGTCAAATGGCAGCCTTTATTTACCTCTTGTGCTTTGACTTTTTCTATATGCTCTAAATCAAATTTGTCCCCCTCCAAATTGAAAAGACGTTGCCAATATTGTTTGCAAATTGTTTGTAGTTCGGCTGAATCACGTGACATTCAAACAATTCAATGTAATGCCATACATACAGATATAGAGATAAATTTGTAATGCAATTGTTATTGTTATGCTTGTAATAGTTATTCGAAAAAATTTGATTGTTTTTGTTTTTTTGTTTGATTTGTAATATTTATGCATGTAATAATGTGAAATTAACCGTTTTTTCATGTCTGCTAGTGTTGCTACTACTATTTTCCAAACTAACAGGTGTTTGTGATATTTACTGGCGATTTAGTGCAAATTAAATGGGGAAAATTGTGTTGGGGATTGTTTTATATAAAATTTTTTAAAAAGTATTTTAACTAAATACTAATTTTAGTAAAATATTATGATTCATAGATGTATGAATATTTAAAAGTATATTATAAAATATTTTTTAAATTTTTTCTAAATAAAAAGTTCTCTTCACAAAACAATCTTGAGTAAAAGCTTGAGCACTTCACCTACAACCCGCTTTACAGTAAAACTGCTGAACACACGAGAAAGCACAAGAAGTGAAGGAAAATATGTTTTTATGTGTGCAGCTATCATTTCAGCATAAGTGGCTACAAGCTTTAAGCTTTCGGCGTCTACTAATCTTAACTATTCGAAAACAGTGGCTAAATGGTACACTAAATGATCATTTGTACTGAAGCCTGTAAAAAAACTAACTTATTTTAGTATTCACAAAAAGCTTTAGAAAGCTTTTGAATTTACAGTCTGTTCAAAGAGATTTAGAAAGCTTTCGAATTAATGTGATATTTTTCCAATATCCTGACTTAAAAGCACACCGTGAAATCTTTGTTTATAATAAAATTATGCGCAGTTCTACTCCGTACACACGATAGCCGTTAGAAATATGAAAACTAATATAGAAAAAAATAAAAGCTTTTAACAGCTCTGAAATGCTCAAGAGTTTTTGCGGAGAGTTTTTAATGTTATAGCTTTTTTGTAAACACGAGCGGACCGTAAAGCCTAATAAGAGCTTTTATAATATATTCTATTTGTGGAAAGCTTTTGAAGAACTTTTCTTAAGCCTGCTAAATTTTACATCATTGTGATTAATAACATGAATAATTGGATCAAGAAATCAGAGTTGAATTGAACTAAGTTGCAGTTCCTTTGAAAACTTTCACAAATCTACATTGCAAATAAAGAAGGAAATTCAAAAAATATTTTTTCACCACATTTTATGGTAAATTTCGTTGTACTATTTCTTAAAAATGACTTTGTTACTGATGGGTGAAAAAAACTTTCAGAGCTTATAGTGAGCTTTCAATTGAAAGCAGGTCTTAACTTTAATATAATATATGTTTTAATGGTTTAGTGATTAGGAAAATGTCTAAGTTACAACACTGGAAAGTTGTATAAGTAAAAAAATGTGTTTAAAAAATTGTTAAAAAAAAGAAATTTCAACTAAGATTACGTCTGTTAGTAAACACACTATATGACGTGATTTACTATTTATTTAATTTTTTTTATATTATTTTTAATATCAGTATACCATCGATGCGAAATACCAAATTTGGAACGTAACGAAAATATTAAAAAAAATAATAATATTTTCATAAAAATTATAAATGAAGGAGAAACTACAGATATGACAAGAGAGGCATGGAAATGATATATTTCATACACGTACAAGTTTATTTAGTAAAAGCTTCGGCAAAAAACAAAATTCTCAGCTTCCACAAAATATGTAGTGCATATAAAAAAGTGTTTAATTGTGTTGTTGTATTTAGCAAATATAGACAAATTAGATTGCTTGGCAAAAATCAAACTTTGCACCAGGAGCAATGAAAAGTTTTAGAGTAAAACTAAAAACAAAATACAAAACTAAAATAAAAATTTATTAAAAATGTATATGGCTAAAGTTTTGTTGTTGTTGCGCTTTAATAACAGTTAAATAGGTTGAGAAACAAGTTAGGTTAATTGCTAACTAAAAACAGCTATGCCAACGTTTGAAGCGTTAGCTGAGCAAACGGAAAACAAAAAACAGAATTAATACTAAAAGCTGATAGTGTTCGGGAATATAATTATTTTTGCAACAAAATCAATTAAGTAGTCTACTGCACACAATTAGTGCCAAGAGTTGTCTAAATGGTAAAAGAAAATCAAACTGTTTGGCTTGAAACTAGTTTTCTACGAAATTTAGAGTTACAAAAAAGGAAATTTTTTGCTGTGTGAGACACACACTCGCATATTTCTAACTTTGAAAATACAAAATACGAAAATGCTAGCGTTTGTAGGTGCAGATCTAAGCTAAAAATTTTGTATTCAAAGTTGCTAGTGAGAAAAATTTCCAACACTAATTGTACCTTTATACAATGGAAATATTAATTAGCACTTTTTATTTACAAACATTTAGTTTTATACAAAATTTATGCGTATTGCATACAGCAAATAATACAGGATGCGCACCAACAACGAGAACCTTGGCAGTGCTTGATTTTCGGTTCATTTCTTCACTACAATGTTTACTATACAACTATAATCAACTATACTTGTAAGTAATATTTTTAAAGAGAAAACAAAAAATAACAGAAATATAAATGGTGAAAAAAACAAAAGAACTACTCAAAATACATAAGAGCGCACAACGTCAACTATGAAGCCTGGTCCCAAAAAATTTGCTTCGTCATTGTCTACTTTATGTTGTTTAGATACAAAAATTTGTGAGTGTGTTGTTGTTGTTTTTAATATACTTTGTAGTGTTACCAACAAAATTCAAAGTAACTACAAACAAAATAAGATCTATTTTAGATTTTTAGAGTACAAAATATAGTGAGTGTTTTAACAAAGTAAAAAAAATGTACAAAACGACCAAAAGTCTAAAAAGCGCAAAAAATGGTAACTTTTCAACCAGTTTGTGGCAGAAGTTTGGCAAAACGAAAAAAATGTATGGGCATGAAAAAATTTAATGTTCTATTTCTTGCCTCCAATTCCTTACGGGCAACCTGATATTCAACGTCATATTTTTGATCCTCCAATTTCAGGATTTTAGCATAATAATCCTGTACAACTTTTTTAAGTGTTTCTGCGGGCAGAAAGTGCAATTAAAAATTGAGAAAAACGGTTAATACGGAACGTTTTCGTTTGTGCCATTGTGTGCTGGGTACGAGTTGTGTATGCGTGTTCCTGTGTGTGTGTGTACATGTGCGTGGATGGTGCCATGGATGAAGGGCGAGTGGAGGTAATGGAGAGGGACAGAATACTTTGGCTTTATTTAATATTTATATTTTATATTTGCCGATCATTTATTTGTAAAAAATATTTATTCATAAAAAACTTAATATATTTTTTTGGTGTTGTAGGTTGAGGCAGGTATGTATATAAAAAAAAGTCGATACAAAATAATAATTAATAAACTGTGATTTTTTTTGTTGTGATTTAGGGAGTGTGTGGGAAATAAAAGGGGAGTGTGTATTTCCAAATTTTTTTATATGCCTATTAAATGCCATCATTATATAATTTCTGCATATACAAGATTTTAATATATTGAAAGAAAAGAGATTTAATGAAAAAAAAACAATTATGCTGTTATAAAAATTATGTTTTTGTATATTTAAAAAAATGGCAGATCGACTAGTTATGCTAGCTGAGCATTGTTGTACACTAGTTTCTAGGCTAGCTGAGAGTTGTTGTAAAAAAGTTTATCTACCTAGATAATTTCATATTTCAACAACAACTATTTGCGGAAAATGTAGCATACATTTAGGATGTAAGATTTTCATAGAATAAACTGTAAGATCTCCTTTCAAAGCTATTTTTTAATAATTTTTATTTAGTATTTTGTATTTGTAAAAAAATTTAAATTTTATGCTTGACTCTTATTGACGGAAAATGTAGCATACATTTAAGCTTTCAGATTTTTAAAGAAAGAAATTAAATGTTCCGCTTTCAAAACTAATTTTTAATAATGTTTATTTACTTGGAAGACTAACATTTGGTATTTTATATTTATAAATTAATTAAAATTCTTTACTTGGCACTTATTCACGGAAAATGTAGCATACATTTAGGATGTAAGATTTTCATAGAAAAATCTTGAAATTATTTCATTGAAAACTACTATTTCACTAATTTTTATTTATTTTTAAGAGCAATATTAAGTATTTCGTAACTGAAAGTTTATTAATTTCAAATTTTAGGTGCCTTTTTTTTTTTAAAGAATCCCTAGAGACGCATACTGCAATGAACTTGTTCAAATTATCTACTAACTCTGCGCAGACAGTACTTGGAGGATGGAAATTTGGTGCAATAGCTATAAGATCGCTGCGACTAACTGTTTCCTGATAACTTGGTCCTTCCTTTCCGGACTAACTTTGTGTACACAAAGTCTATGAAGTGTATAAAAGCGGGCAAATGCTTTATTATCACTTCCACACATAAAAAAATAAAAATAAGGGGTATCTATTATAAATTGGAGCAAATATAAGGTTACCTATCTTCAGTCAAAAAAAGTATTTTTAAGTCAAATAAAAATTCGTCACGCTATTGTCAAGGTGAATAAGAATTCAGGTTATACAAGTGGTATTTAACGGTCTAAAAAATAAAACATAAAAAAATAATAAAATATTTTTCAAGTATACTTTTCTCATTGTTTTCGTTTTCGTTGTTGTTGCAAGTTGTTGTATTGAGCTAGAGACGAGTGCAGTAATTTCAATACGCATTATAAAGTGTATTAAACATCTGATAAAACACTACTATATATTCATAGTATGTATGTATATAAACAATATAAGTAAATTTGTAGAAATTGTGTGCAAAAAACGTGAGCATTAAAAACTTGGTGAGTGAGTTGAGTTTATAGTAAAAAAAAAAGATATATAAATATTTTTATAAGTATTAAAGTGTAAAATAAAGTAAAAAATATATAGAGAGAAAGAGATAGAGAAAGTGTTGTATTAAGAGTTTAAAGTTTTCAAAAGCATTGGTTTAGTGTTTCTAGTTTTGTTGTTGTTGTTTTTGTTGAGTATTTCATTTATACAAAACAGATTAATTGCGGCATTGCAGAGACTCCGCGGCGCGGTCGGTGTTGCTGCATTTGTCGCTGGCAGCCGCTAACTAAATTACAACAAAAATTTTCGGAATAAATTTGGACTTTTTTTTCGGTGAAACTAAATTAGTTATAAAAAAATTTTGGGAATAAATTTTGATTTTTTTGTGGTGAATTTTGTGCTGCCACTGGACAAGCGCAGCGCACAGCGTACCGGCGGCGCAGAGTGTGCGTTTATGTGTATGTGTGTGAGTTTAAAAAATTAAACTGCTTTAAATTGTTGTTGTGAATGCACGCATTAAGTGTTTGAGTTAAAGTCTGGCAAAGAAAATGCGTTTTTTTTGAATTATTTTCAATAGTTTTCGATTCGGCGCAGTTAAGTGCTTGAAATATACTTTGTGTTTGCTGATATACTTTTTTCAAAAACGAAAAAAATAATCAAAAGTATGTTTTTATATGTGTGTACCTCAACATCCTTGCGCTTAACAACATACTCAAGGTCATATTTCTGGTCCTCCAATTTACAAATCCTGTCATAGTGTTGCTTGATAAGATTTTTAAGTGTTTCTGCAGATAAGTGGAAGTTAATGAAATGCGTTGTTTTCAACAAAAATTAACACAATTTCATATTTTCTATTTTTTTTTAATTTTTGGGGTTTGTTTGGTGCTTAAAACAAAGATGGTATGTATAATAAAAATATAAGTTATAAACAAGAATAAAATGGGAAAAGAAAAAATATGCAATAAAAATGTGGGAACAAAAAGTGTAAATGGTTTTAAACTTTTTAGCGATAAGGGTAGATTGTATGCATAAAAAGGGATTTCTTAAAAAAATTTATAAAAAAAATAATCTAAACAAAAATATAGTTAAAGAAAATTTAAAAAAAATCTAAACAAAAATTTATAAAAAATTTGCTTTTTTTATAATAAATTTAACGAATTTCGTGACAGGCCAGTAAAATGTGTGCGTGAGTGCTGCTGAGCATGTATATGTGTGGGTGTGCGTGTATTGAATTTTTTTTATATAAAATGTGGGTAAATGTATTTGCTAATTCTTGCTAATTATACCAGATTTTTTTGAAGAACTTTGATTTTTTTGACTTTGCTACGAAATTTTGATTTAGAGATGTCTTTGAAACTACTACTTTCTGCTAATTTCTTTACTTCATTAAAATCCTTGAAATGTCGACATGTGTAAGTATGTAGAAATAAAATCAGATATTTTACCTTCGCTGGCGTCGCTGAGATTTCTGGGGCTACCGCAACGCTCTTCAATGATGCGTCTACGTTCGGCGGCTTTGCGTTCCTGTTCCTTCTTCAACTCCTCAGCGGCTTTCTTACGGAGCAACAACTGCGTATTGGCAAAGTGAAATGCATTTATGTTATAGAAATTTGATTTCATCAATATATTCGTAATTTGTCACTCACCCTAAGTTTCTTCTTCCTTTCTGGTGTCATGAAACCTTTCTTGGCCTTCTTAGCCTTGGAGGCTTCCTCCATACGCTTGCGCACCTCAGCACGCTTGCGCTCAATCTCGGCCTGTTTAGCCTTCTTTGCCTACAAAATATCCAATATACAAGATATGTGTGTTTAGCACCGTGTACCGTTAAACGACGAGTATGAACACATGAACACAACGAATGAGACAGCAGCCACATTGCACTTCACAGCGTGTAAACAAGAAAACGCACGGCACAGAGCACCAAAACACATACATATTTGTGTTTCACAATAACACACTTTTCGAAACGCTGGCAACACTTAACGTTTTTACAAGAAATTCTGTGCGAGTACCTCCTCTTTGGGATCAAGTGGCTTGGCAGGCTTGGCGGGAGCGGCCGCGGCAGCTGGTGCAGCGCCTGCTGCGGGTGCAGCACCTGCGGCTGGTGCGGCAGCGGGGGCAGCTCCCGCGGCTGGTGCGGCCGCTGGTGCCGCTGCTGCTGCTGGTGCTGCAGCCGGTGCAGGCGCTGCTGCTGCGGGCGCTGGTGCGGCTGCTGGTGCATCGGCTGCTTTCTTCTAAAAGACGCAGATGGAAAGAAAAGAAAATTATTAGTAAAAATATTGATTTCTATGGTAAAAA
Source organism: Bactrocera dorsalis (assembly GCF_023373825.1). Lineage (NCBI taxonomy): Eukaryota > Metazoa > Arthropoda > Insecta > Diptera > Tephritidae > Bactrocera > Bactrocera dorsalis. Next base: position 28,113,852 of record NC_064306.1, on the reverse strand, counting down.
GAGCAGCATGCAATAATAAGTCGTAAGTAACGGTGTTAGGCGTGGCATTAAAAGTAGATTAATTTTGTGGCAATTAATTTCAAAAGACTATACAGCTATTGCAGTTGAAATTTTACTAATACATCAGCTTATACTTATGTGCCAAAGCGTTCGAAATATAGCTAAAAGCAGAGTTACAGAATTAAAGCTTCAGAAATGTCAAAGCACTAGCTTGGCAGCGCCATAATTTTGAACTATAATATTCACCTTCGTTGTGTCCATATGCCAATGCTGTATGTGTCATATCATTAAGCGCGTAATTACTGTAAATATTGAGAGAATAAAAGCATTAATGTTTTTTCACTTATATGGCAGTTATCGGTTGCTCAGAGAGCGATACTCACCTCACCTCATCATCAGCCATTTTGGATTTGTGTTTTTGGATTTAGTAACTGTAATGTAACAAATAAATGAAATCATTTTAATAAACCTTCAAATATGAATTGATAAAATATTATTATTATTTTATTAGGTAAATGTACAAAAATATTAAACATAACGGTAAGAAAGGAGTGCAAGCTACTATGGCCATCGATCCCGATATAATGGTATAAAGGTATCAATAAAATATATTTTGTGGCGATCCATATAATATATACACAAAAAAAAATCCACATCAGATCTTGCTGTTTAAACGTTTCAACATTTTCCAAACATTCTCTAAAGACTTTTCCAACGATTTATTTAATTTCTATCATCGAGAGAATGGTATGGAGAAAGTTTTGTCCATCTCAAAATTTTTATTTATTTACGTTGTGCTCTCCGTTATTAGCTTTACCTTTATACTACTCTTTTCATAACAGAATAATAAAAAAATTCAAAGACTTAGAGCAAAAAACGGATCATAAAAAGCATATGCAGCCAGTGACAGAAACATGACAGTTATTTCATAAATTTTGACAGAAAAAATCATTATGAAGGAATGGTCAAATATATGTATATGTATGACGTAGTTATAGAAAATTGTTGTTGTTTTGAGGACCACACAAATATGTCAAAGATATTTAAATTATGATTTCTCTTTTTTCTTACAAAATAATCATTATATTTTGGTATTTACGTTTTCGCTTACAAAAGACGAGTTATTTCATACCTTTTACTTATGACTCACACGGTGAGTTTTTCGTAACACTAAGGCAATGAGTATTGGAGAGTAAGCTTTTTTTTGCTTTGCGATTAGAAAGTGACAACCTGAGGGTATTATTTGTCAAGGCTATATGCCGAATTTACTATAGAATGAGCTCCACATCATCACATTCGTACAGATGACGACTTACTTGACCATCATTTATCATGGTACAGACAAACACACATACATTTATAATATTTATACCCTGAATAGAGTATATTTAACCTGAGCTGCTATATACTTTATATATGAGAGGTTAGTGTGATGCGTTGAGTCGATTAAGCCATTTCCGTCTATATATATGTATGTGCTCTTCAGTTTTTGAGATGCCAATCTAAAAATTTATACACGTCCATTGCTCCCCAGGATACTAATCATTTGTCGGAATATCTGATATCGGACTACTATAGCGAATAACTGTCATACAAAAACCAGTACTTGTATGGAAAACTTTCTTATTTAAAGAGATGTTTTCAAGAATTTTGCCAGATACTATTAATCTATCAATGGAAGAATCTCGTATGCAAATTTTTCAGATCGGACCACTACATCATACACTGGGCGGTAAAAATTAGGTTCTTGTATGAAAACTTTTTTATTTGACGAGATACCTTCAGGAAATTTGGTATAGATTACTAGCCAAGATAACGGTATAATCTTCAAGGAAATTATTTAGATCGGTTCACTATCGCATATAGGTTTCATACAAACTGAACGATCAAAATCAAGATAAGGATATACGCTTCATGCGATAAGGAATGCATTTCTGAAGGGTATCATAGCAACAGTGCAGCCGGAGTTACCCATCTTACTAGCTTTTTTTACACTTGGTACATAAAATTTAGAGTCATACATTTGCGGCTTAACAAAATAAAATTTGATAGATATTTCAGAGAAAATTTTGAGAGAGGAAGTCTTTACCAGAGTCTTTTTAATAAGAGATACTATACCATTTTCAAATATACCGTAACATTTTTATTTCTAATTAGCACGTAAATAGAAACGACCTTTGTCATAATTTAATGGAGTTTAAAGTTTAAAATAAATATGAAAAGTCTCTCGATTAATTGCTGTGTCGAAGTACAACAAAGAAAAGAAGTGTAAAAGTGGAAGACAACAGTGTTTAATTGTTATCAACTTCAAAAAAAATACTATTTTCAAATACCGCATCCATTTGAAACTTTAACTTTAAATTTTGTAATTAAAGTTACAAGTTTTTGTTACAAACTACTTTTTTGTATACATACCTCCAATATACGTAAAAAATTTCATACATACATACATATTATCCATATCTTTCACTGCTAAATTGCATGAATATGGAAAACTGAAAGCAGCTGTCGCTTTGATTTGTTTATATCTTATACATGTATGTATATACAAATCAGCACCGCCTCGCTACCATTTTAGTATTGGAACGGAAATTTCGAATTTTCCACGCATCATTTCTGAATTTAACAAAGCAAAAACAAAACCGTGCAGCACTTTGGTGCGCACAGCTTTTTTAGCAAGCCGTATATGGGCGCTGCTTGGCACAAAAGCAACGCAAACAGCGAGTGAATGCTAGCAGGCGAACAGCCAAGTGGAGGTAACGTATACGCCACGGTGTGCGGCACTCACTCATAAAAACGATCAGATAAATAGTACTCTGCGCTGTGTATGAGCGTGTGTGTGTCTGACATACACACTTATTTTGGAGCATGTATTTGTTGACACGCACACATACATATATATTGTTCGGTGTAAATGTATATATATGAGTGAGTAGTAATAAGGTAGATAAATAGACGAGCAGCTGCGCAATTGACTCATTCAGCCATTAATTTGCTTTTAATCTGTTAACAGCCAAGCGTGAGAGAGAACACACTAGTGTTGGCAAAAGGTGTGTGGGCGGCATGTTGCAGTTGTATTGGTCGCGGCGCATAAATAAGTCGCAATCATATCCAATTTCAAGTGATTACGGCGCTGTTTTGTATGTGATTTTTTTATTGTTGTACTGGAAGTATGCTTTTTTGCTGTCTTCGGCTTTATTGAAAGATGTGTATGCGTAAGTGTGCAATGGTATTCGTTTGGAGAGAATTCCTAAATTGCAAATCTCTGTGACACGGCCTTCTAACGATCGAATCTTGCGCTAGTAAATGTATAAATATGTATTGTTGTTGCTTTGTTATATTTATAATACTACGTATTCGTAAATAGCTACGTGTTGCTTTGCAGTTTTTCATAAACAAAATACGATCTCTCCTGTTGCTCTATATTTGAAAACATTTTTTGATCGAAATCAAAATTTAATGAGAAGTAATTTTAAGGAATTTTTTGCTAAAATAGAAAAAAGAAAAGTCAAGCTTCTCAGAGTATTATTTATGAATTTCAACTTTCGCTCTGGATTATAATATTTAACATTTATTTTTTAATTCAGTATATAATTTATAATTTTTAATTATCAAGTTTTCTAATACTTTTTAATCAAAATATTTTTTGAAAGAAAATATAAAAAATATTTTATAATATTATATTAAAAAATTAGAAATTTTTTATAAATTAAAAAAAAAAAAATAAATGAAAATATTTTTTTAAGAATAAATATTTTTTTTATTAATTCATATAAACATATCTCAATAGGCGAATATATTTAATATGATACAATACAAGTTTGAGTAAATAAAATTCCTAAGACCCAGATCTCCATTTTACAATATAAATATTTTTTTTTTTAAATAGTGCAAAGCACTTTCAAATAAATAAATTTACATTTACGTCTGAATTTTTCTAAATATTTCTACTGTTTGCATAGAAGACTAATTTTGTTGAATATTTTTTCTAATGTTCACAATTTATTTGAGGCGCAAATGCGACATATTTATTTATATTACTGCCACTGACGAATATGTGCCGCACAAAAATTATTGCAACATCAAAAACATATGTAGACATGCTTATAAATATAGCCATGACATTAATAAATAAGATTTGTACGTGTTGTTTGCGCTTGTGAAATCTTTTGTTTAAATATTTGCTTTAAAAGTGAGCTGAGTTATTGTAGGAATTTATAGGCCAAAAATAATTTGGCTTATTTCCTTGAAGAAAGAATAAAATTCGCCCGGTGTTTTGCTAACGTCACCTAACACCTACTCACCTACTCGCCCATTTGTAGCTAACAATATACAGTATGTAGGCGTGTGTGGCTAATATTATTTTTTTACCTACAATTAATTTGACTGAGAAAATAAAATTTTAGCACGTAAGCATGTGAAAGATATTTGTTTTTCAAATATGTTGAGACAAGCATACATACATACACATGTACTTATATACAGCCATTTAATTGTATGTGAACACATTGGGGCGATAAAGGCAATTGCTGTGCCAAAATTTTTTTTATTAATAAAAAATATAAAATTTTAAAATATTTTTTCGAATTTTGTAATGTAAAGTGCGGTTTAAATTTAGTATAATATATTGCATTTACCAATAAGAAAGATTATATATTTTAACAGAATTTCTTCTATTTGCAGCTAACAACTGTTAGCGATAGTAATAATTAGTTAAATAATGTGTTTACATCAGAAAAAATGTTAACAGCTCTAAAACGGCGGTTTTAAGATTTAGCGCGCTGAAAAGTATGCAACATTTTTAATATCGTTCCTTGCTGATTGCTTTATTAAGCTTTTGTTTACATAATGTAAACAAATCTCGCTTTAATTGTTTTTGAATTCGTCTATTTAGATGTAAAGGAACCTTTTCTATGTACGGTCGGTATACTCTCATATTTGACAAATGATAATTCATGGTCTAATAGGGGCCACGGTATGATACACTGGAAGAGGTATCGATAGTGAGGCCTCAGGATATGTTGAAATTTGAAATAAAGCGCAGGCATTCTATATTATAACTATTCCTAATGGACTTTATAACTGAACTCCATCTGTTATTACAAAGAACCAAAACTGGTCTACGTGTGGCTCATTAGCCTATTAGACTAAGCGAAGCTTTATGACATTAAATATACATTTTTCTTTTGTTCAAATTTTAATCTAAAATATATGTATAGCGTCTTTAGCCGCGGAAAATACTGCAGCAACGGAATATTATGTACTGAAGTCGAACTTTTTCGAAGTCTGTGACTTATTTTGACCGGTTGCTGGGTAAAGATTAATAAAAGGTCTTTAAGAGTTGAGAAGACCACATTGGTAAGCGAGAGTTCGAAACTTATTTGTTGTTAACAGATTTAAAACAAAAATTTCTCTGAATATTTGCTCTCTATTCGCTTCAGTGGCGTTAGTTACTATTTCAAAATCTTTTTTGACACTAAGTGTGTGATGGGACAATTTTTGTATCTTCTTGTTTAAAAAGTTAATAAATTTAAAGCAAAATATCAAAATAATAATTGAGGCAAATTTGAAGTGTCACTCAAAAGTAAAATTAATTTTCGGTTTTGTTTTAATGAAAGAATAAAGTTTTTATGGAGCATATAACCACTTAAAATGCAAAACAACCGATCACCAAAACCGAAATTAAGTTTTTTGTTGCTTACGATTCACTACATCATATTACATATGTATATGTAGTACAAAATTTTCAGCTTTCGCTATCAGATATAACCAATATTTAACCATTATATAACCAAAAATGAAATTTTGTTTCAATATAAGTGGTTTCTATTATATCGTTTTTCCTTCGCCTGTAAATTTATGATATTATTAGGTTATTTTGTATTTTATATGACGATAAGTTACTAAATTATTTCTTATTGAATTTCCATACGCAATATGGCATTATTGTGATCTGTAAAGCTTTTTTAGGAAAAATTTTTTGTTAAAAAAATTTAAAAAGATATAAAATAGGTGTGGTTGATGAATTTAAATTTTAATAAATTTTTTTAAGTCATTCTCTTTTTTATGAAATATTTTAATTTTTTTTTTTTAAATTTTACGTTAAAGAAAGTAAAAAAATATGAAATATGAGCGGCTCATGAATTTAAAATTTAAGAAAATTTTAGAAAATATATTTCTATTTTATGAACCTTCCAAAGATCACACAAGAACATTTTATACCCTCATATGATTTTTCGCATTACTCCTTAGCTGTCATTAGAGCTGGCATTTCAGACATGAAATATGTATGTCAACATATTTGCTTACTGAGTACCAAGATCAAGCAGAACTTGAAGCGAATGTTATACTTTCAATCAAAGTAAATAAGCATGTTTGTATGTGAGTTAATAGAATTCGGAAAATTCTTAGCATTTCCTCTTCTTCGCACAATTTGCTATGCTGGCGATCACACACGATCAGTTTTCGGCTCTAGCGCTCGTACACTTTGGGCAGCCACTTTGCTGGCGTGTAGAGAAAATTTTCTATTTTCAGACAAAGTTGCATATACATACGTACATAGTTACACATACATTTGCAGCGCGACATACAACCGTTTTAACGTTGCTACTAATGCTTTGAATTAACTTGAGCGCTAAGGAATCGTATTTTTTAGTAAAAATCTATGCTGATTCTTTGTTATTTTTATTTTCGTGAACGCCTTACTTGCGTGAGTTAGATGTATGAGAATGTGTGTGTATGTACATGTGTCTATATAATTTATATGTAGTGTAAATTTGTATGGATTTCTGTTCATATGTGTGCCTGTATGTGCTCATATGCATGTATTTGTGTTTATATGTGTATACGTGCGTATAAATATGTAGACATGATTAAGTTAATATATTTGTGCTTTTCTTAGTATATGTGAGTTTACTGTATATATTGCCGCGTGTGTGTATGTATGTGTGTATCCTTCAACGGTAGGTAACCGAACCGCAATTTCGTACACTCATAAACGCATTCGCATATATTTTTAAAATGAAAGAGGGTTATGTAATTGCTATGATATACGACCGTGGTACACTTAAAAATATATATATAGCAGATACACTTAATTTTTCAGCTAATAAGTATAGTCTTTTTATTTTAATAATTTTATTTAAATTTTTTTGTAATCTTTCAAGTCTTCACTTCACATAAAACGTTCATTTTGATTGCAGTATATTCATTTTCCTCGACATAATTACACATTTGCTCCTTTTTGTAAGTTTAATACATGTAAATATCGTATATTTTTCCATTTGCGTTGCCACACAGCTCAAAAAAAATATATTGGAAAAAATTGAAATTTCCAGCACCTGCAACACTCCTTTTACTCAGCCACAGCAGCTGATAGCACTCACCTTAAAGGAATTAAAAAATAGGTGTGCGAGCAACCTCACAGATCGGAGAACACTGTTCGAACGGAAAAAGACTGAACGGTCCGACGATCCACGGCAGACTATATTTCGATCGGAATTCGCTCACCAGATCATTTTTCTTGCGTAGGCTTGGCCAACAGCGCAGAAATGTTGTCGAAACGAACAAAAGCAGAAATAAAAACACAAACAAATAAAAAAAAACTGCTTGTATTAGCCAACTGCATAGCATTTTATGTTGTGGCGAAATCGAATTCGCCGCGCTCTCACGTTCCACACTGGCATACTATGCAGTTATATGTGCACATATGCTTGGCTCATGTCCACATAGTACGTGGGTAGTGAGCGTATGTAAACTTCGTTGACTTTCTGGCAGTGTGCGGTAAACTTTGGAAACGTTTCAACGATGCACTAATGCCGCTGCCGAACTCTAACGAAAGAAATACGAATGCTAAACTTCGGCTGTCGGTCCATCATATCTGCTTTAGACTTTCTTCATTTTACCGTTAGCATTTGGTCTCTAATATCTTAGAGAATTATACATATGTACTTATGTATATTACAAACATATATGTACATATGTACATTTTGTAAATATGTTAGATGCGATGTCCACAGTGCGATGCACACAGTATGTGCGTTTGGTATCTGGGCACGGCGGCTAAAAATAGCGAATACACCGAAATAGATGTCGAACATTTTATTTTGTGTGATTTCATTTAAATTAAAGAAAACTCGCAAGAGAAAATTAAGATTTTGCAATGAAAGCTATTTAATATGAATATGTGTGTACATAAATATATTTCATATACCTTACACTGGCCAGTATATAGACCCTTAGGCACATAGACTATGGTGAATGCAAAGAAAATACAATACAATTTATACCTTGAATAGGATGTATTCGAATATATCTTAATATTTATATTATCACTCTTACGAGCCATATCGTTTTAGCCTTGTCCGTGTGTCAGTCTGTTTATTCGCTCGGTTTTTGAAATATCGATCTGAAATTTTGCTCACGTCTTTTACTCCTAAAGAAGATATAAATTCGTCGAGACCACCAAAATTGGACCACTTTGTGTTATATGCCATACAAACTGATTGATAAAAATCTTGAAAAATTAATTAGAGATTTCCCATATCCAGATAGACGCACATAAAAAACTGGATCAACTTAGCTCATCATATTGATCATTTACATATATTTTTAACATTTTTGTAGAATTTTTTTGAACAAATGGAATCCGCTTCAAAAGCTTTAAACGCGTCTTTCTCGAATTGGTGTTTTCTGGGTTGGTGAACAAAATTTTTCCGAAACGACTGAACCGAATTAAAAGAAAACTGTTCCTAGATATACATATTTGTCATTTAATGATTGAAGGAAAAATATTTTTATAAGAATATTGAAATTTAAGACACTCTAAAGTTTAAGTTTTTCCAAACAAAACATAAAATGTTTTTGAAAGCCGGCATTTTGTTAAAATCAGAATTTTTACTACATTTACATTGATAGAATTTTTTAATTGGGCTTTGGGATTTTGGATAATTTTAAGTGGAAAAATCATCTTCATTGCCAGCCACCGGTTTTGGGAAGTTGTCCTGGAAATCGGCTACGGGATTAAGGGAAACCAAAACTTTTCAAATATAATGGCCGATTATTAAAATACATTAAGGGTTTACATGGGTTAACGGGTTTCAAAAAGTCGATTTTTTTACTGTCTTATTAAATTCTAAAACACCTCTAGAATATTGTCCCACGTTTTCAAGTTGATCCGAGAAATAGTTTCGGAGATACAGATGAGAACTTGTGCGATCGAAGTTAGCTAGGCTAAGTGCGTCGTCTTTAAGCGCGTTTTTCTTGAAACTGTATTTTTGAAGTCGGTTGGCAACATTTCTCGAGAACTACTTAAACGATCTTCATGAAATCTTACATAGGCCTTTGAGATAAAGTTTTTAAATACTTGGATGAAATATTTTTTTCGATTACAGCTATTTGAAATAATGTCGAGAAATTTTCTTTTTTTTTCGTAAAAATGTGTGCTAAAAATTAAATTTTCAGTTTTTTTCCTTCGTCAAAATTCTAAGTTAAGACTTTAACTAAAACATATATTTTTTGACTTAAGATGATCCTGTAAGGAGTTATCCTGCCAACGCGCGCACATCTTTTTTCTGAGAAGATACCGGAAATGGCGTCACAATGGCCGAGCTTAAGATATTTTTTTTTCAAAAATAATAGCGTATGTTTTTAAAAAGTTCTAATAAAATATTTAATTTTTTTTATGTAAATATACTTTTTTTATTTATTAATTTCTCTTAATTTTTTTTTTTTATTTTGAAGAAGATATGACCCCTTAATTTTGCTTAAAATTAAATTCATGTAATTAACTTTTTACATTTAGAATTTGAACAGTATTTTCGGTATATTTTATATATTATATACATATTTGACATTGGTTTATCAGATCATTGATTGCATGTATCCATTTCAAGGCATGATTCGAACACGAAAAGTTTGTCCCACTATAGACATAGCTCCACACACAAATTATATCCCATTAAGCTAGAAATATCCCCCTAATAAATTTTTAGGATTTCTTTATTGTTTTGTGAGCAAAAGTTGACAAACTCTTTCGAAATATATGCTTTCGAATATATATATATTTCGAATGTATGAATAAAAATAATTAGGGTAATACTGATGTGAAAAGGAAACATATTGGGTATCAAATAGAGCTGAAAGTGATTTCAGCGGCTACTACTTTGCAATGTGCTGTTCTTTTCATACTGAAGTACAATGAAGTGCGTTCAGAGCAAAACAATTGGCCAATATATTTGACTCATCCTTACCATTATGTGCAATGAAGTTTGGAAAATGTTGGAAAAATGCATGATCATTCAGTTTATAACAAAGGGCTTTAAAGTCATTACGTATTCCAATTTAATTTTGAGAAATTAAACACACCCTAATATTCTTATTATTTTATATATCAAATGGATATGGTAATATACATACATAACAGCGCTTATGTATGCGTATATGAAATGTTGCAGTTTTCATCATCTCAAAAATATGTACATACTATATATCCCTCTCGTTAACAATAGAAATGTGGAGTGATTTGACATCAAGTGCATGTGTATATATGTACATATGTATGCAAGTATGTAAGTAGAATAAACAAGCGATCTTCAGTGAAAGCTAAAAATTTGGCCAGTCTTCAATGCCTGCTGGCTGTTGCTGGCCAATTTGTAGCAGCTCATTAGTATTTAATGCATATTGCACAGTTATCGTTGAAAAAAATACTCTTTATGAATTTAAGAGTGTATATATGAAGATATGTAGTACCTTTCTTGAGGCACAAACTAATTGCTGCGCAGGTGGGTGGCACGAATTCAGTTCCATTCAGAATGGGGTGACATATTTACATAAACGAATAAAAATAACATACATATAAGTATGTATATGGAGGCGGATGAGCCAAAATAAATAAAAATAAATAAATAAAAATTTACAATATATATTGATAAATTTAAAACAATAACAAGATACCAACAACATGATTTATATATGTAGCTTATTTAGTATTTTATTTACGAGTTTTTTAAGTTCTATCGAATTATTGACGATTTTTTGTTTAAAAAATTATATTTCATTTATTTAATAAGTTCTATCATTCAATAAATAATAAAAAATTTGAGAAAAAGTTTAGAGCACAAGAAGTTTGAGAAACTTTTTTTTTGAAAACCTGTGGAAGTCACTATATAGTATATGGAAACAAATACAGAAATAGAAGGGACCGCTTTAAAGCTATTCTGGTAAAGATAGTTGTAAAAATCAATATAATAAGAGCTTCAAAAATATCTCTCAAAAAGAAGGAAATTCAAATTATTTTGAAAGTTATAGCTGTTATTGTGGCAACTAAGCTGGTATAGCGTTAAACAGGACTCTCGAAACTGCTTTTTTCGAAGCGGTCATCACGATAATTCAAATCAGTTATTTTACTTGAAATTTGGCAGAAATATTGCTAAAATATTTGGTAACGCAGGAGCATACAGAAGCTGAAAATTTCTAATTTGTATAACAATATTTTTAAAAAATTCAAGAAAGTTAAAAAATTATGAGCTAAATAGAATAGATCTTTATTTGTATAGCACCCGTTTTATGGTTTTTTTCATTTATGTTGGTACATATATAATTATATACAATTATCATATTTGTCAAAAATTCAGCATATAGTATATTCGTTGTAATATTCTAGAAATCGTGACGACGTCAAACGCCCTTTTTTCCACGTTACATGGGTTTCCTCGAGTAAAAAACAGTATTTTTCGAGAAAAACGCGTTTAAAAACGATGCACTTAGTCTAGCTGGACTCGAGCGCACAGGTTCTCAAGGCTGTATCCCAAAATTATTACTCGGATCAACCTTAGGACAATATTCTAGAGGTGCTGGAGAATTTAATAAGACAATAAAAACATCAGTTTCTTGAAACCCGTAAACCCCGTGTAACCCCTTAATAAAATTATTATTTTTTTAATGTATTTTGTGTACTATTGATATATGTATAAACAAATGATACAAAGGAATATTGTAAAAATATCAATTGAGTTTTTACCAAATGATCAAAAATGTTCGAAACTCGGAACTCTAGATAAGAATACCCTCTTAAAACTTTGTACATAATGATCGGCATTTTGTAGGAATTTTTTGCAAAAATTGGATAGAGCGTTAAAAAAAGTTATAGAAACCAGTTTTTGACTTTCGCACAGCCGGCACAACAACGGGTAGAGTTAAACACAGCCAAATTTACAGTATGTATAACACCCCGCAGAGTTGCATACCATTTTTAACTCGACTTCAATTCGATTAGGAATTAATGTAGTAAAATAAAATATTTTTGCATTGTGAATCGATTTAAACTTGCGATTTAATAGAGCGAAGGCCGGTTAATTGATAATTTAACACCTGTGCGAAAAGGTTATTAAAGAACCATAATATTATATATAACATATAGCTGTGGGATCATTCCACACCTTAAAATAAAATTTGGATAACTTTAACATTTACTAGCAGACTAAGTTTGTTAGACATGTTTTGGAAATCTTAAATCCGTATAATTTTTATCATGAATCGCTTTAGAAAAAAACATCACTTTTGATCAGTGGAGATGCTCATTTCACATTGTCTTGCAACGATAAAAATAATCGTACTTGTAAAACATTTCCCAGATTTGCCAAAAATATTAGATTGTTATTGGGGTAAAAACAATCATTGAACGATATTTTTTTCCAGCAATTTGAAGGAGTCCGTGGAAATCAATTTTTGTTCATTAAGCTTTGCCGCGATTTAACATATTGAACGTGGTAGTAGGTATCATGCTACTAGTCAAATTATTCAGGTTGTGTTATGACATCAACCATGACATTATCCACTAAACGTGAAAATTTAAAAGGATCCCTTTTTATTAAAGTCTAATACTTATCATATTTTTTCCGTCCGTAAAAATTGAGATATCTTTTTGAAACTTGGCACGTAGGTTTCTTAGTACAAAAAAAGTTCGAAGATGGGCGTAATCGGACAACTGCCATGCCCACAAATCGCCATTAACCGAAAAACTAAACACTAAATAAAGATATAAACCGTGAATCCTTGCCTGATTGCAGTATGTTTGTGTGCTACAAATAGGTTGAATCGGATCAATGCTTTCCTTAGCCCCCACATACCTAATATAAAGATTTTATCTTAACGAAATTGAGAGAGCGTGTTTCTCTTATAACGATGCATATATGTGTTTGGAATGAAATCGGGAATCGGGTAAAAACTCGCCCTAGACCCCATATAACCTTATGTACTTGAGATACTTCGAATGAAATGTTCGGTTATATCCGATTAGGTATTTTGGATTACAATTTTTAATTTGATTCTAAGGCTTACAAGTATATTCTTAGTTTTTCAATCCGCATCAGAAATTTTAAAAATTAGTGTTGATTCAGATTTCGGGATCACAAAACATAAATTCCTCGGGTAAATGATATTTTAAATAAATGTATTTTACTAAATTGACTGTCCTTAATTAATACGCCAAATATGTGCAGGATCTATCAAACCAGTTTGTTAACAGCAGTTGCTTCAGTCGGTACACCTCAGTAGTGCGATGCGACTTTTACAATAAATAAAAATGTCGAGCAAAGAATTTTTCTCAAATTGTGTACTTCTACACAAGTTTCGTGTGCGGAATCGTTGCGAATATTGAAAAAGGCTTATGGTGAATCCAAAACACAAGCCTACTAGTACATACAAAGCCTTCAATGACGGTCGAGAGACGTGGAAGACCTCCAACCTCTTCAACTGATGAAGCATATGGTGCTTGAAAATCGTCAGGCAAGTGGTAGAGAGATGGTGGGAAAGCTCGACATCTCTAACGAGTCCGTTCGAATTATTTTGATGGATATTTTGGATATGAACCGCGTTGTTGCTCAACTCATCCCGATAAAACTGAATTTTGAAACATGCTTGATCGTGCGAATTCCGATCCCATATTTATGGAGAGCATTATAACTGCCAATAAGATACGGATTTATGAGTTTAACATGCAAACCTGTCAACAATCTTCGGAATGGAGAAAAGAAAGAGCCGAAATCAAAAAAAAAAAAAACTATGCCAAAGCCGCTCAAAAATCAACTTGACCCTCATAGATAGTTTGGTGCATCAGGAATTTGTTCTGGAGGAACAGACGGTCAGAAAGGAATTATATTTGTCTGTATTGAGGAGTTTGCGTGAGAACATCCGTCTGGAATTGTGGACGAACCATTTATGGATTTAACACGATGATAACACAGCCCGACAAAATTAAAAAAAAAAAAATGTTTGCTTCTTTGAATTTATCAACTGATTCTATTTAACTTATGACTTGAAAAAAAATAAAATAAAAAAGCTATATCATGAAAACTAGAGCTGATAGAGACAAACTGATTACAGATTTGAATTTAGCGCACCCAAATTAACTAGAATCAGTTGATAAATTCAAAGAAGTAAATTGAGGGTGTTGGCCTGTGTAATGCATCATTGCATCGAGGCACGATTGTAACCTAATTTAAAGCCAAAGGTGCTTATGAAAAGTGTTTCGAGGTCTGAAAAAATCGTTGGCATAAGTGTATTACATCTGGTGGGGATTACTTTGAAGGCGGCAAAATAAATATTGATGAATAATTAAATATTTTGCGTTTTATTTACAATTTCGGGTAGATTGTATAGGTTTTAGGTAGAAAGCTTCGAATTGTCAAAGTCTCTAGGGAGAAAATGTTATTTTCATATCGATTTTTGCTCCATTTTTTTAATGTTAAATAATAATTCCCAATATATGTATAACACAAGAATATAACATATACTATATAATATATACTATATAATATTTTAGTTTACTCTTATTTTTAGTATTTTTAAGTCGGGCGTAGCCCCTTTTCATTACGCTAGATTCGAATAAAATGTTTTCCGATTTTTTCACCGAAAATTTTCACGCGTAGGCGGTAATGTGCCACACATGTAAACACATGTATGTGTGTATGTATGTTTTAGCTATAAATACGGATTGTTTAAATAAACAACGAAACCACTTGCACATAGAGGAATACATACACTAAACATATGTATGTAAAACACAAGTATTTTTAAATTCATATACGCTTTTGTGGTATACATACATACATATACGTACCTTTGTAGATACTTTAATGTGTATACAGAACTTCTTGAAGAAATTTAAACAACAGATAGTAATATATAGTACAGAACTCGTACATGCATTCCACATGAGCGTTCTCTATCCGAAAGTAGATGTTTTCCAAAATTGAAAGGAAATTAGATTTTTATTGTTTAAAATAATGGCTTATAATATTTACTTACTTTTTCTAATAGGTCTTTAAATAGAATTTGTTGTATATGGCATCTATGACCGTGTTATCAGCTACCCACTATGATGAAGTGGGGAGAAAAGTTGGTGGAGAGCATTTAAACGTCAATTGCCTGCCGTCACTCTGCGCCCCTGCGGAGGAGGAGAGTGTTGTTTGTATTGAAAATCATTTGACCTAGTTCACTTCAATTCGTATGTATGTAGGTATGTATGTATGTATAAGAATATGTGTCTATTTTTGAATGAATGTATGTGTTTGTTGCACGGCGCTGCAGTTGTGACGTCATCGTTTTGACGTCATCAGCCGTTTAATTGACTCACGTTTGGGGTTAAGGCCAACAAAATGCTAGTACACTCAAGCAACTTATGGTTCAGCGAAAATAATGGATGCGCTTGCAGATGCAGATATTTTGGGATGCACAGCAATAGATTTGTTTCATATATAGAAATGCATATTTAACATATATGGATACTTTTAAATATATGTCGTGAATATTGATTGATATAATAAAATTTACAAGAAAACAAGTAAAACTTCGGTTGCACCAAACATACAAAAAAGTTCCTACACAAAATCTTGAGTTTGATCGGTCGGTTTGTATAGCAGCTATATGCTATAGTGATTCGATATCGGCGGTCTAGACGGCGGCTTCTTGGAGAAAAACGACTATTAGCAAAAATCGTCATGAGATTTTCTCCAAAATTAAATTTTTTTATGAAACGGCTATCAAAAATATAATTTTCACTTTTTTCCCTTCGATCTTCTTGATTAAAAATCCTATTTTTTACTTCAGATAATGCTGTAAAAAGATCTGCTGTTAACGCGGGACTGACGGGAATGACGTCGTAAAGGCTGAGTTTTAAATATTTTCCTTTGAAAATTTCACAAAATTTTTGTTATTGATATACGTAATTTTGGAATAATAAAAAGTTTGAATAAAATATTAAATATGAAAAAAAATTGTAAATAGGCCATTTTTGTTCGAGGAAACCCTTGTAACCCTTTGGTATGAATTTTTTACACTCCTAGTCATTATCATTCATCTTTTCTATATGGAATTTAGCGAAATGTTAAAATACGTAGGTTGCTATATATATTTCTGGACTAGGCAACACTAAGTGTTGCCAGGTGCAATCTGACATTTCCATTGGAAAGTTTGACATTTTTTAGCATAACATCACTCAGAACGTTTTGTCATTTAATCGTGAATTGTTTTATTTACAGGGAATTAAAAAAATCATCTCGGCCAAAAAATGGAATTAACTCGTGAACATTTTCGTGCGATCATTTTTCACAACTTTCGACGTGGATTATCACGACAAGAGTGCATCGATGAACTAAAATCTTTGTATGGCTATGAAGCACCATCCTATAGTACTGTGAAAAACTGGTACAACGAATTCAATCGTGGCCGACGCTCGCTCAAAGACGAATTCCGTGAAGGTCGTCCAAAAACAGCCGTTGTGCCAGAAAACATCGATACCGTACGTGAACTGATAATGCAAGACCGTCATGTAACATACCTTCAGATAGAGGCATGCCTATGCATTTCTCCCACCAGCATACATTCGATATTGCATGAACACCTGGCCGTAAAAAAGGTTTGTTCTCGTTGGATCCCGCACAATTTGACAATCGCTCAAAAAAGGCTCGTGTGGATTGGTGTAAAGAAATGCTGAAAAAATACGATCGCGGTGCTTCAAAAGACGTTTATAAGATTGTCATAGGTTACGAATCATGGATCTATGCGTATGAGCCCGAAACAAAACAGCCATCGACCGTGTGGGTCTTCCAAGACGAGCCAAATCCCACGAAAAAAAAACATTTTCGTTGATAAATATGCTTATTTTTATTATTAGGCCAGAAATATATATAGCAGCCCTCGTAAGGGATAAATGAAACTATCGTAAATCTAATACTCTATCTAATCTAAATCTCTAAATTAAATGTGTTAGGGTCTAAGGTCATCACAAGTGTACATAGCTATTTAGACAGTCCTTTGTAAAACCAGAGAAACTCCTTTTGTTGGCTATTAACTCCCTATTTGTGGAAGGCTACTGAGTTATACATAGTTGTCGGTATATTTCCGCTGGATACTATAACCGGATTTTCTTTGCGTAAGTATACATAACCACCTTGAGTTTTCAAAAAATCGATTTCTCTTTAATTTTATTTTCATAATGTACACGTATTTAAGAATACACACAGACAATTTTTAGAGTGCTTGTAAAGTGCATTGCAAACTTTAAACGCGTTTTTAAAAAATGGTGTTTGCAAAGGTGACCAACATTAGTCTAAAACGGCTAAAGAGATATATTTCTTTAGTAATTAAACAAACATTTTTTCTCACCGATAAATATTTTTTAATAACAAAATAAAAGCCGAAATTTTGGTCAAAAAACTTATTTTGCTTATTCCTTCGATTTACCAGGTTAAACATTAATTACAGAATCTTTTTGGTTTTTTTAATTTTAGAGGAACCAGTTCAGAGATATAATGGTCACCGCGAAACGTCTTTTTGAGAGGAGCTCTCGCAGATCAGCTTTAGTTCCTTTCCAAACGAATATTTTTACTAAGTCTTAAAATAAAATTAAAAGATGCAATAATATGTGTAAAATTTTTTGGAACAATTAATTTAAAAGTTTTCTAAAAAAAAATTTGGAAAATGCTTTTTTCGGTCTTTTAACTGTATAAAGGTAAAACACCTTAAATGACTCCGTTAAGAATCTGGAGAAATATTTCTAATCTATCAATTTTTAAAAACGCAGCGTAGTACAATAATACATGTTTAGTCATATTACTGCATCAATATACAACATAAATACTTTTAAATATTCCATAAGGTGTTAATAGAGATGAAGTGTTTAATGAAGTGTTGAGAAAATTGTGCATAATCTTCATCTATGCTTCATTTAGTGATAACTGGCTACCAATGAAAATTGTAAATTTATGGACCCTGATCGGATTGTCGCCAATTAGAAAAACGGGTGAAAGTTGAAATTTGCTGACGGCTCAATCCACTGATAGCAGGGCAAGGTAGTTTAGCGCGGTCAAAACAATTCAAAGCTTCCATAATATTTTTTCAAACACATAATCCACAAAGGTTAGGTTCTCATATAAATATATCATCTAGAAGCATCTTTCCAATATGTACAATTAAATCGGTAAAACAGTGGATGAAGAATGAATAGAGAGATTTCGTCAATATTAATTTGTTTTTATTTATGGACTAAAGACCGCAGAACACTGTGAAAAATCTAGATAATTTTTATCTAGTGGAGAAACTTATAACGGATACAAATACGTCGATAAAGTCATAAAATCGATAAATCAGCTTTAGCATGTACTAAATCGCTTTTAAGCTTTGCTCTTCGGATACCCAGAGGATACTTGATCTACTGGAAGTAGTGAGCTGCTTGAGCTATATGTAAAATAATCGTTTCTGATCAGTCATAAGTGAATGGCGCTCAGAGAACTTTCGTCACTTGCGTAAAATTCTAAACATAACACCATCCTCCAAGCAAGGGTTCTGCGGAAGATTTATGGTATTTTACGCATTGGCAACGGCACTCCGGCTCTGAGAGTGCTCAACACAGGGAAGCAGAAGAAGAGAAAGACCTCCACTCCGTTCGAAAGACCATGTGGAGAAGCACTTGGCTACACCTAGAATTTCCAATTGGCGCCAGACAGCGAATAGGAAGAATGACTGGTGCGGTGTTGTAAATTCCGCTATAATCCCTTAAGCGGTGTCTATTCGAATAAAGGAAGAATAGCAACAAAGTTGTTTTGAAATCTCTAAAGTCCCTCAGGATTTTATAGTAGATAGTGAAAAAATGCCTTAATATTTTTCTAAATCTCACTTCCTATTTCATGACCAGTAATGGGCTCCAGGACATAGTGATATTCCTGGCACCGCGAAGCAGATGAATTAGTCAGAACAGTCCCTACCCTACAATTAGATTCCGATATTCCCTATATGCCTTTGGCTACTTGTAGATATTTTATCAACAAATATGTTATGTATATTGATGGTTCTCGCAGGAAGTAATTCCTGATATGCTCAACAGCAGATAAGCGTAACATCAATAAAATACTATATAGTATATACTGACTATTAAAATAAAAAAGGAATGAGAGAATATATAGCATATTCTGTATGAATGCAAGGTTGTGCATAGGAAAATAATCACAACTGTCAATCGCATGTTACTGTGCGGGGTCTGGGAACTTGCACATTTATGAATAATAGATGAATTTCATCAGGAGCATAGGGCGGTTTAGAGAGGACATAATGGAAAGAGGGGTCGCGGTTGCATCACAATGGGCCTCATTAATACCTAAGTACTTTGTCAGACATTCTCCCAACCTACCTACTCTTAAGATAGACGTTTTTTTGTACGGTTTTAGTTCTATCCAAAGACGTGTAATTTAAAGTTAGTATGGAACAATAACCCTTTATATAAGAAGAGAGATTTGATATTAATTATCAACTGGCAAAGTCCTTTGTAATAGAAACTTAGAAGAGTTATAATGTTCTACAGTTCTAATAGTAGAATATTAATGAAATAAATCTTTATTTATTTATTCCAAGTCTTCAGGCCTCTGACTTTACATCGATGTGCTGGCATCTCTACACTGCCTAGTTACGAAAAACATCTCTTTAATTTTCTTTTAAATTTTATTGTCGCGGCCATTTAAGAAAATCACTATAACACAAAAACAACGTAACCAACATCAACACTAACAATATGAATTGCAATTTGTGAATGAAATTACATTTGTCGTTGTGCCAACCACCAACCGCCAACCATCAACTAACGCGCAACCATTCACCCACAAACACGGGATTTGTGTCGCGGATGTGAGAAATGAGTGCGCTACGATATTCTGCAAATGCAAGATGCAGCAATGACCCCCACCAGCCACCAGCCTCCAACTTAACGCATCTACAACGTTTAGCTCGTTGTGACTTGGCTTGGCTTGGCTGTGAATCAATGTGTGTGTGTGTGTGCGAAGGTGAATGGCGACGGCGACAATGTTGCTGCTGCTGCTAACGCTGGCTTTGGCTGTGACGGCGCTTATTTTTAGCTTTCAATGTAAAATTGCTTTATTTATCATAACGAAAAATAGACGACCTTTAAACCTTCTCATTTCATTGCTTTCCCCATTGGCTTCCTTCTTGGTTTGGTTTGAAAAATCGTTTGCTAATTAAATTATTGCGAAAATAACTAAAATATGCGTTTTGTTAAGGGCTTGTTAATAATAGTATATAAAGTAAGGCGCAATGAAGTATGGAAATATAAGTAAGTGGCTTTAAGGGGGTAGTAAGGTTGATTCGAGCGAAAAAAGCATATTTTCAATAATTCTTTTTAGAAATATAATCAATATTTATTTATTTGTATATTTAAAGCATAAATATATGATATTTAAAGAATATTCTGTGAAAGTTTCAAAGAAAAATATTAAAATATGAACCGGTGACAGAGAATTTTCGCAGACGTACCAAAAAAAAAAATGTATTCGCGGTGAACCGCATAACTCATGACAGGATCCTTTGAAATTAAAAAAACAAATTGATTTCATTAGTTAATAAGTTTCATCAGGTAACGCTGTCGAGTTTTTTTAATGGTTTTTCAATTTTTTACAACGCTCGGAACTCAAAATACTGATTTTTCATCAAAAACATCAGAAATTTTATTGTTTAAAAATATTTATGTAAGTTAAAATAAAAAAAAAAACTCGACAGTGTTACCTCACAATTTATGTAAAGAAAGACTGTGCAAGATTTCCAAAGGATCAGTTCAGTAGATTTTGAGCTACAGAGTTCACCGGCTTCGAAAAAGTGAAGTGTGAGGAAAACACGTTTAAATTTTCCCAGACGCTCAAAATCAAATCGGAGGGCGAAGACTTACAAGTGTATATCTCAGTCAATTTTTTTAATTGCTCTCAAGTTTTCACAGAATAATCTTAAGATATTGAACATTAATACAAAATAAAAAATGGAAAAACAACTACCTTCCAGAAAATAAATGAATTTATAATTAAAAGAAAGCAAATTAAAGAAAACTAAAATACAACCAAATAAAATTAAAAAAAAAAAAATATTTTTTTTATAAAAATATTTGGGTTAAACCGAACATACTATACTGTCGAAATTTTTAAGATCAAAGTCGGAGAGAAATTTCCAACTACAATCATATTTGGTAACGTATCAACTTATACTATAGGTTGTAAGCTCAATTAGTTTGATGTTTAATATGATATAAACTCAATCAAAGAAGCAAAATTTAATATATAGGGTATATGAAGAAAACATACACCGATAAAAGATATGAGGTTCAGACCAAGGTTTAGATTGGAAAATTTCAAGTGTAGCCAACTGGTCTTTCCAACGGAGTGTGTGATGACTGGAAATATTCTTCGTTCACAACGAGAGCCATATGCGTCGGTTCTTTATCCAGTCTGGAGAAAGCAGAGCTAATGGCGTGGTTGTTGAGGCCAATGATATTAATATCATCGGCGGATGTACCGTCAATTTAGCCCTGTAGCTCGAATTTTCTCCAGCAGTACTAAACAAGATTTCAGTCTTTCAAACAGAACGCTCGATAGAACCTTATATGCGATGTTGAAGAGACTTATCCCACGGTAATTGGCGCAGACTTTGGGGTCTCCCCTTTAATGGACTAACTACATCGCATATATTGAGACTAGGGGAAAATATGTACAGATTATACTACAATGTTGGCTCGTTCACTCAGTAATTTTATTTGATATCAACAGCTGGTCTTACTGAATTTTTTTTTGCAGCCAATCGCTTTACTGTTATATATTTGTTTGTAGAAAAAATTCTTAAATGCTATGAAATATTTTTTGTTTGGTGCATTATCGAAGATATAAGATCGTAAACAGCGTTTTCGGCATAATTTACTGTTTAGTATCGAAAAGGAAAAATTATGTGATGTGTAATTGCTGACCGAACTACAAAATTAGTTTGCAAAATTTCGTTCCGAAAATTTCGATCTTCTGGCTACACCATATTCTGAAAGGAGTCTTAAAGCCGATGCGGATAAAATAAAGTCGTTGTTCGATGCAAGAAATATAAAATTTGTTTAACGCGACTATTCACAAGTGCATGGAAGGTGGAGGATGAATTTCAGAGCCTGACATATAAGTTCCTTACGTTCTTACAGATCAAAATTTTGTTCGTCGCATTAAAGACTGTGTTTTGCTTATCAAACGTCAAAGAAGTGATGCATTTTCTGCAGTGGGTTGTTTGCAAAAATGTAGAGCTCAAGAGATCATGTTATAAAAAAAGCTAACGAGCTCAAATCACTACGAAGACCGTACACATAAAGATGTTACGCTGTCGGCTCGGTGCGATTTCAAAGCGATCGTTTATTTTAAACTTATGTCCGACAAATCCACAATGAATTCTGAGTGCATTATGTTCATTTGGGCAATGGAAATGATGTTCTCAAATAGAAGAGGCCAGAATCGATCAATAAAATAGTTATAGTGTTCCACCAGGATTGCCCTGTCGAGACCTCATACAAGTTTTGTGACTAGCAAAAGCTTTTACAGCTATCACACCCAGGAAGTTGTTTTAGGATTATAAAAATTTGTTCGTCAGTTTTTGAGATATCCGAATGAAATTTAATACGTAGGTACATATTGATATTCTATTGATTATTTGTCGGAATCGGTCAGATCGGACATCAATATCATAAATCTTCCATACAAATGACCATTCAGATTTTTCAAATTTAGCCTTAAAAAAAGCTAGCTTGAAACTAGTTTTAGACCCATAGGCTCTTAGGCAAAGTTGTTAGGAATGATCTGTAGAACATTTTCCGAATATCGCGTTTTTATAAAAATAAATTGACCCGATTCTATCCATTTTTGTAATTAAATTATATTATATTATTACGAGAAAATATATGTATATCTTAGATGAATTAAGATATCCATAGACCTATATATGTGATATAAAGTCAACAGGAACTTTGAAAACTGTTATATGAAGTATTTGAGGGCTAAAAGAAACATTAAACTGTTTTTGACCTTTTTCGCATCAAAAACGCGTTACTCGTATCATCAGGAAAAGACGTTCTCTGCGTTTCGTTGGCATATCTCAGAGATTGACCGTTATTTTCAGTAAAAGCCATAGGAAACCAGGTCCAAATATTCAGTAACTCGGTGCTTGAAAAATTAAGGTCTGATTTTGACAATTTTTAGTCTTAAGATGTCATAACCTGATCCCAATATTTTTATCCCGTTCGCGCAAGTGAGGAAATTTCTCTTAGCGCCATTACCTAGGGACTGGCCAGAAAATAGCCTTTTACATATGGCTCAAGCTCACGACTTCCGGTCTTAGACCAAATATCCTCTGAGTAGCCAAGCAACATCCGTTTGAATGCGAACTAAAATGAGAAGGCGAATTATCCCTCGTATGAAAAGAACAAAATAGCCTCGGATAAAGCTGCTTTTGGCAGCACGAAAAAATTATGACTAAATTTGGTATCTCCGCAAAACTACAAGTAATACGGCTGTGTAAACTGGCGTTGAGTAATACCAAAAGCTCCGTCCGTTGGTAGGGACTTCTTTTTCGACTTTTCCAATCTACTTCTGGAGAAAATAATACGAGCTGCAGAGCTAAATAGAGCCGGTACAATGTTCCATAAGAATGTACAGCTGCTGGAGCACATTCTTGGTACAGAGGCATGGACGATGCCAACATCTGATGAGGCGGCGTTACGAGATTTCAAGAGAAAGGTTCTGAGGAAATTTGTGGTTCTTTGCGCATCGGCGAATACCGCTGACGATAGAACGATGAGCTCTACGAGACATATGTCGACACTAACAAAGTTCAACGAGTTAAGACGCTGGCTAGATCATGCCGCCTGAATGTATAAAAACAATCCAGATCTGAGAGTATTCGACGCAGTACTCGCGGGGTTAAGCAGAGGAAGACCTCAATGTCGTTGGAAAGACCAAGTAGAGAAGGACCTGCTACATTTGGAATTTCCAACCAAACTGCGAAAAGGAAGAACGACTGGCGCGTTTTCTAAACTCGGCGATAATCGTGTAAGCGGTATCTACGCCAATAAAGAAGAAGAAGAATATATAATGTTATCTACCTAAATTGATTGAAATTAAGTGAAGGGTTCCTAAGATATATAATTACAATTTAAAGTTCGCAAATCGTTCGAATCCATTCAAATTTAACAAAAATAACAATTTATAAAATATGTAAAGGAAACCTAAAAAATACAAAATAATATAACATGGGTATTAACTTACTTAAGGTCAATAACAGACCCATCAATACGTAAAACCAATAAAAAATGTTTTTCTTAACTCCACCGATGTACGTTCATTTGTTCGAGTATTGTGGAAATATTGGCAGATTTGTAATTTTCCTTGCTTTGAAAATAAAAACAAACATTTAAAAAAAATTTAAAACAATTAACTATGCACATATATGTGGGGGAAGGTGGGGAATGTTGGGCCAGCGCGATATTTTTTTCCCTAGTATAGGTTGACAGCTGCAACCAACTGTCATCGGCTCGTCTCATACTAAGCTCAGTTTCTATATAGCACTCGAGCTGTGAACACGTGTTATAACCTCTCTGCGACAACAAAAAGAAATTCGACACTCCGAAAGTTTTTTTTCAACTCTGTGTACAGTTGATTTTTTTCACATTTTCCAATAAATTCATCCAGGTAAATATGTTGATAATATTAGTTGAGCCTTTAGCCTTCGACACACAAAAGAAATTTTGCACGAATTTACATTGTGTTCATTATCCACCGCCATTTTGCAAGTATGAGCGTTTGGGGAATCTCGGGCCACATAGTTTTTACATTTGACATGCTAACTTTATATATTTGACGCGTTTAAGTGATTTTTCGTGCAGAATTCCAACAACACAATAGTTTTTCAACATTTCGTGATAGTTTCGATATATTTTTTTTAGTCATTATGCCGCGGTACTATCCCAAACAAGAGAAAATTGTTGATTTCGACAACATTTTGGAGGCGATCAAGTCGGTGAAAATACATCACAACAGCGTTCGACAATCTGCGACGGCACACAAAATTCCGAGGACCAACCTGATGCGTTATATTGCAGCATTTGATGGTGCGAGCATCGACGTTACTACTGCCAATGCCGATGTAATGAAGCATTTGCTGGCTGAAAGCACGACGATGGGCGCAAAAACAGTGAGTTCTGCTGGTTTATTTCTTTTTCTTTCATCGAATAATAAATAATTTTTTTTTTTATTTCAGATCTTCAACATCGAACAAGAGAAGGCGCTGATAAGCTACATTCTCCAGGCCAGCGACATCAACTATGGAATTAGTTTGATGGAGCTTCGTAAGCTCGCGTATGAATTTGCTCGGAAAGTTGGCGCGTCGTATCCGGATCCATGGAACGACAATCAACAGGCGAGTAAGGATTGGCAGTTGGCGTTCATGAAACGCCACAAAAATTTGTCACTGCGAACACCAGAGCAAGTAAGCCAGAGCCGTGCGAAGCGATTCAACAAAGAGAATGTCGATGCATTCTTTGCCAACCTTTCATCCGTTCTCGGTAAGACGCCGTTTGAACCTCACCGAATATGGAACATGGATGAAACCGGGTGCCCGACCGTGCCAACCAGACCTGTCAAAACCATCGCGCGCAAAGGACAAAAGCAGGTCGGCTCATCAACATCTGCCGAAAAAGGCACCAATGTGTCTTTGGCTTTGGCCGTCAGCGCTAGTGGCCAGTCTATACCGCCATTCTTCCTCTTTCCCCGAGTCAACATGAAAGAGATTTTTATGACTCATGTGAGTCATGGCGCTGTTGGTGTTGCGAACGGTTTGGTTACATGAACTCTGACTTATTCCCTCAATTCATGCGTCATTTCATCAAGCACACCGGTGCTAATGCCGATTCGCCAACCATGTTGCTGCTGGACAACCACGGTTCGCATTTATCGATCGAGGCGATAGATTTGGCGTTGGATCATGGCATCACGTTGCTGTCTTTTCCGCCGAAATGCACGCACAAAATGCAGCCGCTAGATGTTGCGGTATTTGCACCATTTAAAGGCATGATGACCGTGAAGCATGATGCATGGAAAAAGTCCAACATTGGTGTCACTTTCGATCTGCATCATGTGCCGCTCCTTGTCGATCAGTGATTCGATGTTATGTTAACGCCGAAAACCATCAAATCCGGCTTCCGAAAAACTGGCATCTACACGTTCAACCCGCAAATTTTCACTGAAGTTGACTTTGTCGCTTCGGAACTGAGCGGCGAAAATTTGTTCGGTGACGAAGAGAAAGACGCCGACAATCAACGTCGAGTTCTTGCCTCTGGTGATGCCATTGTGACTGCTGCGAATGAGGAGGTGTCAACGTCGGAGGCATCGACAAGTGCCCCAGCTTCAACAAGTGGTGCTGCATCATCGTCGTTGTCTCTTGTTTCGGCTCCACAGCTCCGTGATGCATTGAAATCGGTTGGCCCGTTGAAATTGGGCACACCTGCGCCGAAATCAAAACGTGGCCGCAAGACAATGGAGTCAACGATTTTGACATCGCCTGAGGTTGTCGCAGGTCTGCGTGACAAGGCCGAAAAAAAAGCGGCAAAAATTGGCGAAGGCAGCCGATGAACCAGCAGCCAAGAAGCAAAAAGGCCGTGGCAAATCGAAGACGCCACGGAAGAGAAGCCCGTCTCCGACCGAAACCGACATCGAAGAGGACTTCGATTTTTGCACGATTTGCAAGAAAAAGATGCCGAATCACGAGAATCGTCAAAACACGGCCCATTGCATCGTTTGTGATCGAGGGGTTCACTTGAAATGTGCCGGACCGAACCCGAACACTTACACCTGCATCCACTGCGAGTCTGAATAATTTTTTTCGCCAATTCCTATTTTTCTTATTATTTATGAATCTCTCTTTCATTTCCATTGATAAATAAACGTTTTTCATCGGTAACAATCATGTTTTAATCGATTTACAGACTGGCCCGACATTCCAAATCATCGCAAAATCAGGTTTTTTGCGCCAATGGCTATAACTTTTAAATTTTTGTAGAATTTTATCAAACCAATGTTATCAAAAGGAAGGTTACGACTCGCACTACAAATCCATGCTTTGGAATTTTCACAAAAAATAACTTTTATGTGACTTTTTAACCGAAATCAAAACGTGGCCCAACATTCCCCACCTTCCCCTACATATATATATAAAGAACCAGTTCGTCATTTAATTACGAAGCAAATTTTTCTAATTAATAATACACAAATCTATGTTAGGGGCATTAAACAATTAAGTGAATAAAGGGGTGAAGGTAAAAACAAAAAAAAACCTTTACCAATTTTTATCTAGTTTGTCATTTTAACAAAAATGTTTTAAAACTCAAATAAAAATTATTAAAAATATATATTAAAGGCTTGTGCGCTTTAAAGTTCGCACCGCTTTAAACAAAGGACAAATTCAGTATGGTGGCAGCTTTGACGTCACAATTGTGAAAAAACAACAACAATAAAGACAACAAGACTAAAAACAATAATGGCAGCTATAAGTAAGAGTGCAGTTATTTGGTGTAGAAACCGTGCCGTTCCTGCGTCATCGAATACTAACTCTATATACGTACACACATAGATGCATATGAATGTATACATATACAAGTACACACAGATATTAACATATATACATAAATTTGTACAGCATAAGGAAAATAACAAAAACTACAAGTATGAATTAAAAGTAGTATAGAGGCTAGAGCAGCGGCAGCGGCAACAGTAACGGTAACGTCGGCGACTTGAAAGTCCACAACAACAGAAGCATCAACTATATAAACAGCAAGGCTCAAAATAACATCGCTAACAGCATAACTAACAGAACAGAGAAAACGAACATCGACATAACAGAAAATGCTAACAGCAGCAGCAACAGCAGTCACGTCTGCTAACAGAGAAAACAATGCAGGCGACAGCGTTTTATGCTTCCAACAGCATTCCAACAGCAACATACATATGTACACACCAACACACATACTTACATGCATACATAGATGCATATACGCATAATGTTAATGCGTGCAGCAGAAGTGCCGCCCGAGCAGAAGCGCAAGCGGCATGCAACGTTTTGAGGGGTAAACACGAGGTGTTGGGGTAATGCAATAAAGTAGCGGGCGCGGGGAGAGTGATGACGGCAGAGCATAAAGTAAATCATCAACGTCAGCATGCATTTGCAACGACAACAACAACACTAGCAACAACAAATATTAACATAACCAACGTAAAAATAGATTGACCTCAATTTGCACGCTGACGGCGAATCGAAGCGAAACAAAAATAGCTGCAACACCAACAACAACAACAACAAAAAGGATGATAAGAAAAAAGTTCTGCGCCAAATGGCGGCCGATGATGCCATGTGGCAAAATGTCAGCAGCCACATGGCCACTGCTGTCGCCAATGCCGCCGCCGTCACTGCCGCTACCAACGCTACCGCTCACACTCCTCCCGCACTGCATCAACCGACGCGCCGTACTTACATATAGAGCTGCGAAATTTTCTTGAATGAAAACGGTGAACGCTTTGCAGCCAAAGGCAGCGGCTCCAAACCGCCATTGAGGAAATCACACAGAGCAGAGCAACAAAAACAACAAGCAAAGCGAACAGCGTACAGCGTAAGGCAATCAGTGTCAGTCTGCAAAGGCGGCAACTTGGTGTTGTGTCAACAAGCAAACCAACAACAAGATGATATAAAACGGCAATCAACAAAAACAACGTTGTTAACGTCAGCAGCGGCAACAATTGCAATAGCAACAACAACAAACATAACAGCAAGAGCAAGAGCAAGCGCAATCGGTAACAGCAACAGCGGTGCTGCAACGGCCGCACACAGCAACAGCCGCTGAAAGTTTAGTTAAAAGTTGAGTGGCGCAAGTGGCTCAATGCCATCAACTACGCAAAAGTAGAAACGGAGCCAGCCATGCAATTCCTTACACGTCCACACATACACGCACACACACATTGGAAGTTACATACATACACCGAACGCATTATGTATTGCATATAGGGTATAACAGTAAATACATATGTATATAAGAATATATGTTGCTCCATATGTACCTGTATGCTAACCTATATACAAGTAAACGCACATACACATACATATGCATTAGTGATACATTTAATGCACGTAAGTATACGGTTATGTTGCAGCTTTGCTCTCGTCGGTCCGCATCAGCGTCATACAGCTGCTCTGTTGCGGGGCGCAAAACTTTTCGGCGTGCGGCATTTGTGCGCTCGCCGTGTTTATATTCCAAAGGCCGCTTTCGGATCTCTCTAGTGCAGGTGCACTTAGTAATTCCAAGTTCGGCATAAATTTTGGTGCATGTTTTTGCACAGTTATGACCCTCGACATTTAATCACTCAACTTTAATGTTGTTCTACGGAAAAAATGTTGTTTGTACCTTAAAGCACTTTAAAATTGTAAAATAATAATTGAGAGAATTCCTAATCGGCAACTAGAGATAAATAAACTGAATGATTATTTAAAAACTCAATATAATTGGTAGGCAAAGGAAAGATAATGTCGTTTCAACTAATGAAGGCCTTAAGAGAAGACACACCACTGGCCTTTCTTCCAAGAGACGGCGTTACGAAGAGCGTAAACTTCACAAAGAAGCTTAGAGTTACTCTCGGTAGTAAGGCGGTCGATCTATTACTGAAGGGCAGCACTATTCAGTGGTACACAGACAGCTCGAAAATACCGGAAGGCATTGGAGCAGACATTACGCAACCGCACACCAAACTTTCCATATCAATGGGATGTTTTCCGAGTTAAGTATGGAGAAATCAATCTCCATCGCAACTATCGCAACCAGTGTATCAGTACACCCAGCCATAGTCTAGCGCCACTAAAAGCGATCTCAACGCTGTTAGTGGACGAGTGTATAGGAAGACTGAACCGCTTATCAGTTCGCAACCGTGTGCACCTGATCTGGGTGTCGGGGAATAAAGGCATAGCCGGCAATTGGACTCACGGCCCTAGGATCCATCTACGTGGATAAGGTTGACACCACCTCCATCGCGTCAGCTCCGGGTCCTTTGTGACCATATCTGATATAGGAGAAGCCACAGTAGACAGTAGGTCGCAGTTCAAAACCTCGATAATTTTCTATATAGCTAATTCGTAGAACAATGCCCTTTCCTAAAATAAATATTGGTTTTTATAGATAAAAGAATGCAAAATAAAATAGTTTTATTAAATAAATTTCCATAAAAAAACAAAAACTTTCACTTCGATTGCACCGAAGCTATAATACTCTACACAGTCGCATTTTTTACTGCATCTTGGTTTTGATCGGTCAGTTTAATGGCAGTTAATAGACGTACGAATTAAACAATATGTTCTGAGATCGTTTTTCAAGCAGAAATAAAAAATATATAATTTAATGTTATGGCTAAGAATTTTGGTCTTTTATAAAGATAAGCGTTTGCCATTATGTTTTAAAAACGATTTCGAGCAAATAACCGCCGCGTCTGGTTCGAATTAATTCCAGCCGATAGATCTCATTTTCGACCACGACTCGAGATAACGCGCTTACCAAAAGCTTCATTCAATAAGTTGTTGAAAACGAAGGTCGTCCACACCAGTCACATCAGTCAAGAAAACGACATTAATCATCGCTTTATAGCGTTCCCCATTCACTGTAACATTATGGCCGGCTTCATTTTTGAATAAATATGGAGCAATGATTCCCTCTGTCCATAGTGCACCCTAAACAGTGCTTTTTGAGTATGTAAGGAGGTTTAAACACTGCTTTGTTATGATCATCACTTCAAATACTATAATTCTCTTTACTAACGTACCCGTTCAACCAAAGGTGACAAGTTTAAGTGCTAAACAAAATTTTCTGTGAAAATAGTGATTTCTGGCTGTCTCGTTTTGAGCTCATTCACCGAACATGATGAACGAACGTGATGTGTTTGAGTCGGTTCATTTTGAAATGTAAATCGAATCTGAGTATAATTCAAGTAATGGCTGTCAAAAAGACCAGCTCCGAAAAAAATTATATTGAACTGAAAAAATTTTCGGTTTTTGTAGTTTTGCCTTGCTCAATGTCTAAGTTAAGTTTCTTGACGACATATTGTCAAACAAAGAGTTTTCAATACAAGGATTTGATTATTACCCCAAATTCAATGACGATTAATTGATAATAGAAATTTGATTTTTTTCCATAGATTATTGATTTATCTTGAAATGTGTTGCCAAAAATTACTTTAAAAATGCAGCTTCAACTGTTTTCATTGACATTATTTAGCATTCTGCGAGTAGAAGAGCAGGAAAATTGTATACCTTATATTATGTAATGAAACGTTTCGTGGAAACTCTGGTGAAATAAATAACAAATCTTCGTAAATATAAGCTATCAGCGAGCCAATTAGCAAATATTAGCTTGTACAAAGCTAGGTATTTTCTATTTTAGAATTAAACCAAAAAGTGTAATTTCACTTACACCTTCTAGCAACAAAATCTCGACCGTAAAATTTCGGACCTTAATGTTTGGAAATAACCGTTATTTTCAATATATCTACTAAGCAAAGATTTCTTGCCTCCAAAGATGTCTACTTAATACACTTCGTGTTGTTAATAAAACGTATATATTTTGAATTTCTACAATTAAATCAATTAAGATCATGCAATTAGTTCTAAACTATTTAAATTTCAAATATGGATAAGTTAGACTTTTCATGCGAAAATCTCATCTCATGTTAGCTCAGCTTAGTGTACCCTACTATAGTACGGCATAAACCACGAACTAATGAGAGCTTTTCAACAATATTAATATTATAAAGCAAATATAATAAAATTTTAAATTTTTCTAGATTATAAATTAATATCTTTAATTTAAAATCAAATGATATTCAATAAAACTATTTAAATCAAATTAAAGCGCAAAACATTAGTCACAACACACATAAATGATATATAGAAATGAAAACAAACAATATTAAACCCCAACCAACGTATTCACCAAACAAAAATGATAAGGGAAATCATCAACTTCCCAACAGCTGAATAGCAAATTCTGCCAAAATCGTTGGGTGTTGGTTTGCAGGCAATTGGGCGGAGTTTGGGGTGGCTGCCTTTTCTGTATCCATGTACTGACCCCGGGTTATATTTAGTACAATCTAAAAATAGAATCGAAGGTCAACACAATTGCTCACGAACACGAAGCCGAAGTGCCACGACACAGAGACACACATTCGGAGTGTTACGTTCGGCGTTCGTCGCTTTGCACTTCGGCTAGCTGCAACAACAACAATTTGCGAAATGTAGGACTCTGAATTAGCAGTGATGACGCCGCCAAATGACGCCAGCAGCGCTGCTGCTAACAACAGCTGGCAGCAACTGTAAACTTCGGAAAAAGGCTACTGTGGTGCGTCAAGCGCGAAATTATCCAAGCATACACACAAAAATACATAGGTATATGTATATGCATTAGGATATATAATATATGACTCTACTTTTATTGCCGAACATGGCACATTCAACAGAGCGTTTGCGGAACGAAAACTTTCGTCAAAGCATGGCACTCGTGCCACGAATGGTGGATGGATGGCAAGGAAATGTTGTCGAAAGAGCTTTTGCATGCTATAAGTTGGGTCAAAAGTTCGGTAACCTACTCGAGGTTGTTGAACTAGCACCAAATTTATGACGTACGTTCGCGCTCAGTGTGCACGTGTGTATGTAAAGATCTGAATATAAATTTTTTTCTCAACAATGCGAAGCGACTTTCTATTTCATATTTTGGAAACTTCTTTCAGCATTAAAGGATATAATAATACTTGTTCCAGATGATACTGAAATTATTAATTTCTGAAAAAGCTTTGCCAAATAAAAAAGTGGATGCTGTGCTTCCAAAAAGGCAATTTATGTGTTTATTCTATATTGAAGGTGCGCAGCAGTCCACGAAAGCTACGGTAGTTATTAGATATCTTATCGGTTATATACTAAAATGGACTAACCTATGTCCAGAAATATTTAAAAATAAATGTGTTTGAAAACTGTTTTAAGGTACTTGAATCATCAGATGTGGTGCTCTACAAAAACTTCTTAGAAAAAATAAAATTTATATAAATATCAATTCAATCGTCGAAACACTTTTCAAACTCGAATTTTTGATAGACTTTTGCTCTTTCAAAGATGCGTCACGCTCTAGCAGGCAGATAAAATATTTGAATTCGTCGAATCTGACCCTCCCATTAGCGCTATTGCGATTGCTCAGGAGTTAAACATTACCACACGAATTAACGCAAAAACCTTCATCGATCCATATCTGAAGACGGACGGAGAGGAAGAGTGAGTCACTTACGCTGCTTGAAGCCATAATGACAATGGTTGACAGACGGTGCGACAAGCCTGAATTGATGGTCAGGAAGGAGCTCCAACACGGATCGGTAGCGTCAACAATTTTATCCCTTAAGTTTCAGCCAATACCAGATGATTTGTGTTCCATTAGGAAGGATCGTGCAGCAGATGATTTATACCTTTTACTGACAATGTTTGTAAAAAAAGAAAGATTAACATTTATGCTATCGAAGATATTTAATTCTTTTTGATGCATATGTATTACTTTATTTGATAGGCTGTTGCCTGATTCCTTATGTACTTGATAAAGAGGACAAAATCAATGGCACTATTCTGCAATGTCACCACATCATTCGACATAAGGATTAATGTCAAGATAAGCTATTATGCTTTATTTCAAGTTCAAGTTAATAGTTTTTTGGTTAAAAGGCAAGCATCAAAAATCAATCAGAAAGACTTCGGATCGATTGAAATATTGAGATAATTCCTACCGTTTAGCAGTATTTATCAGAATTTGTTCAGATCGGATGATTATAGCATATAGCTGAAGTTCTTGTCTGAAAAGTTTTTCATTTGCGAATCTGCATTTTCAACCGATCTTAAAACAAAATTTTCAAATGAAAAAATTTCAATAATTTGTAAGCAATTTAATGTTTTCTATATATTATAAGTGACAAGGTCACATTAGCATAGACAAACACACGCTTCTTCTATAATGTAAATGTATGTTGCGGCGCTTTAAAGTCAGTTGATGACGACTTAAGCGAAAGCAATTGCATTTAACTCACACACATATACACATACATACGCTTTTAACGGTTGCTATTAACACATTGACCTAGAAAAACTTAAACGAGAATAGCTCGCCTTGCTTGCACTCCGAAATTCCGAATTCAATGCAAATACTCGTAAGAACGAGCTTTTATTCAAATGCCAAGCAGAGGAAAAGCACAAGAGTTGTGACGTCACCAATGGCATTCATTCACAGGATACATATGTTGGCAAAGCGGCGCAGCAGCATTGAAGACAACGGCAGCAGTGGCAGCAACATTGCCACACACATGCGGCTGCGTATACTATATAGCTACTTATGTATGTGTGTGTATATACATATATGCTGCTACAGCGCAGACCAACACATCAATGAACATTTGTATGTGGCGCAGGCAGCTGCCATTTGGAGGACCTTCCACAAGTACAGCAAAGGCGAATTCATTGAGGAAATCGACATGGGCACACAAACACATACATACGTGTACATATGTACGCATTGTGAATTTATAATAGAAATATATGTGCTGGCTGCTGGCGTCCATCACCGACTGGCAACAGCACATAGGGACGCAGCAGCTGCGCAGGACCATTAGCGGCAGCAGCAGCGCCGCCAGCGCGTTGAGAGCCTTGCTTGCTCCGCATTCATGCCCCACACACACACACTCACACACATTTATGCATGCATATGTACAGCAAGCGCCATGTTAGCAGCGTTGACGCGTTTGTCAGCCGTTTATTTCGAATACAGATTTCGCTTGGCGTTACTGGCGTTTCTTCTGCTTGTGGCTGGTTATGGTAGAAGTGAAGTTTGCATTGCAGCACATTTCTGAATTCAGTTGAATAGTCGTCCTCAAGCCAAACAGTCGAAATTCGCTCCTCGTAACGCTACTGCTTACGGTCTTTCAAGCCTTTGACACTGGTTGTATTTGTTTTTTGTATAACGGTTAAAACGTTAGTTTGAAGTGAAAATTTAAATCAAAAGGAAAAAAATTAACCACTTGCGTGTTTGAGTTTTATAAAATTCAGCTGCCATACATCAAAATTTTTAAATACGCTATCATTTCCGCTGATGTTGCCAGCTTCGTACGTATCGTGGACGCTTTGTTTATGTTTACACGCCCACGCAGGATTCTTCAAGTTGCTGGGCACGTGCAACAACTGAAAAGCTGCATCATTTTTAAAGTGTTTGTTCAAGTGTTGCAGCAAGAATTAACAAAAAAAAAAAAATTAAAAAAAAATAAAAAGTGTTAAATTTAACTTTTCTCACATTTTTCAGTAATTTTAAATGTTGTTGTAATATGTTTAATGACATGCTGCTATTAAATCGAGGTTCATGTGCACATCACACATATGTACATATGCTTATGGATTTTGGGTGTGTGAAAAAAAATGTTTTTTAGTCAAATAAAAAAGTAACAAAATTAAGAATATAATTAAAAAAATGTGTGTCACTTGCTTAATAAATCTCGTGGAGTTTTTTGACCTTAAAAATCAACGAAAAATAATATTTCGCCCATGATGACTGCGTAACTGGAAGTGTCTCTAATGGAACTCAGGTATTTCAGCACACATTTTTATTTTTATTTATTTTTATTAATTTCACTTCAATTAATTATTGAATTTAATTCTAATTAAATTTGAAATCCAGCTGGAAGAATTGAAAATAGAAAACGAAATATTAGTAAACTATTCCAATAGCTTTTGCTCTTTTGGGTTATGCATAAAATGATGTTATAACAAACTTCAAGCAAGTGCACATTTAGAGAAAGGGATTAATTCTAGTGTAGGAAGCTCTGCTAAAGGTGTTAAAGCCTACAATCTTTCTAACTTTTATATTATTTATTGAATTTGTTATAACTATAATAAATGCTCATTGTCAACAAAATTAAGCCTTTAATAATTAAACACTTTTTATTCATTTTGACCTTGTAAAAAAAAATAAATATATATAAATAAATGTATTTTTTCCCAAATATTTTTAAAAAATTTTTTAAACGAAATTAAGTTTTCTATAATTTAATATTTTTTTATTTATTTTGAGTTTGTCAACTTTTTTGAAAAAAAAAGTTTATGAAAAACTTAATTTTTTAAATTTTTTCTTAAAAACTCAATATGAATAAAAAGTATTAAATCATAAACAACTTAATTTTGTTAAAAAAATTTTAAAAACATTTTGAAAAAAAAAAATTTAATTTTTTGTAATTTATTTTTATTTTCCAAACTTTAAATCACTGACTGATTTTTTCCATAGTTTTCATAAACTAAATCAGTTTATTTTATGTGTGAGCCCCAGTTTTACATATTAATAAGAAACATGTAAACTTAAATCATAAGAACTTAATTTTGAAAAATTATATTAAATTTTTTATAGCATTGTTTTTAATTGTTTTTTTTTTCAAATTTAGGAAATGGAAAAAAATCTACACTATTTAAAATTTTTGCAGACATTTCTATGCCAAAGATTTTACATTTAAAAACTACGCTTATATATCAATGTCAACAACAACAAATCCTAACAAAGACAAAAAATTATAAATAATATATATTTTTTTAAAATGCTGTTTGCAGTCCTTCTATTAACCTTCTGCAACTTTGTTATATTGTTTTAAGAAAATTAAAATGTAAAAAATATAGGTTTAGTTTGATTAGTTTTTCGATACTGAGTGATTTAATGCAATTTTTTAAAAGTTATAAAACTACTTTAAATATAACATTGATGAAAGTGCAAAGATATAAAACGTACTGTGGCCTACAGATTTTCAAAATTTTGTGTGCTCTTTTAGCTCATATCTGATGCTAAACAACTTTACTGAGAACGATTATAAGTGAGTTGCAAAAAAAAACAAAACTAATAATTTATAATTTTTTCGTTACACAAAATCTAGTTGCAATAATTTTTTCAAAATAAATTTCGAAAATATTTTCAATTATATTTCAATAGTAAAATTAATTTCAAGTTATTTAAATTTGTTTGTATCAAACCATCAACAAGGTTCCATAAGATTTGTATTAGAAATTACTCAAATTGTGCAATAAAAAAATTAATTTTTGCATTAATTTATAGAGTAAATCAGTAGTGATGAATATTATTTCATATGTATTTAATTTTTTCAAGACTTTACTTTTATCAACGAAACATTTTCAATTGCTCCTTCACACCTTAAATTCCTTTAAAGTATACAAATTTCAACACAACAAAAACTTCGTTGCATATGACGTCACACTTGGCAATGTACCAACGTCGCGTACATATAAATAACAGCGCTTACGAGCGCAAACACACATACATACACATCAAACGGAATATAGTGTGCAAAATAGCATTACAAAAACATATGTCAGCAGTTATATATGTATATATAGTATATATATAAGTATGCATACATTATATGTAACACTTGTCGCTGCATTACACAAAAATTATTTATTAATATTTTGGTTATTATCCTTCCACGCTCCCCATCAACCCTTTTAACAGCTCGGAGTCTTGTACATTGAATGCCAAAGCGCGCCAACATTTCCGTAAGGGCTGCGCAAGGGCACAGCACAGTTACAGTTACAGTATCCCACCATGCCACCCATCTATAGTCCCCGCTGCCGCTTCTGCCCAGTCAGCGATCATATTGATTTTACTCCCCAGAATACAGGCACACGTGAATTGCACGAAACGTCTCGACATACAAATCAAACTGTCTCGAAACGAACGAAATGTGTAGGACACACCTGACGTATGAGTGATATTTATTTACTGCCAGCGAGTGTATACCATATTAAAAAAGTTGCGCATACGCACTAGCGTCCCAACTGCATTTCAAGTGGTGAACCGTGACGTATGAGTGATATTTTTATCATATTCAATTTTCCCAATAGCGATTTTCAATAATCCTTTCCTCTTAACAATTTACTAAAATTAACTTTACTAAAATGATGAAAAGCTGACTAAAATAGACTTATCGTACGTAATGCCAGCTAGTTACATTAGTATATGTGCATTTGTGCATGGTAAGCGCGTACGTGACTAACGGTATATCAAACTTACGCCTGCTTTCAAGCACAACGTAAGCTTTTGTCGTTATAGCTTTTATAGGCTTCTATGGCACACATATTTATCTCATCTTTTTTGTTTTACTAATTTTTCACTTGTTTCGATTTGAGCGCTCTGGTGTGCAGACAAAATTTAGCTTGTTCGTTAAAGAAAACAATTATAGTAAGCATTTGTTTACTAAATTTAAAATATAATGAAATTTGTAAGCAACACAGTCTATATTCATTTTTAACTCTGAATTCGTCAGTGCGTATGAGTAACATTTTACGAAAAATATTTAAAAGAGTTTAATTTGCTTCTATATATTTTTTAAACCTACATACATACGTGTAAATATATACAAAATAATTTCAATAGTTTTTATCTTTTAGCGCGTAAGTGTTTTGCTTTTGCTGTAAGAACATATTAAATTATTTGAAAAATAGCATTGTTCTAGAAGTAATAAGGGGTTACCTCAGGTAAAACCCTCCTATTTTCAAAAATGTTTTTCTCATATTAAAATGAAATATTTTGTTAAATTTTAATGACTACAAATATACCAAATATATTAAAGGACACACGTAAGGTGAAAATCAATTTTTCAGTATTTAGGTAAAAATCATCGATAAGGGGCCATCCATAAATTACGTCACACGAATTTAAGGACTTTTTAACCCATCCCCCCATCCTTGTCACATTTTGAACTAACAGTTTATTTTCTTTTTTTCAAAAAACGGCATTTTTCAAATTTGCGTGAGTGATTACTCGGAGACAAATTATTTGTTCACTATTAAAACGTTTTTGCTTATAAAGTTCTCAATGCAATGACCGACTAAATTTTTTATGTGTTCAAAACCTGAATTTCGGCAGTACAGAAACGACAAATTCATCTCCACCTTCTATTTTAAAATTGCCGCCTTTTTTCCAATTACGAACGTAGGTTTTTGGACGGACAATATCTTCTAACGAGAGCTTGTTTGCAGAATTTATCCACGGAGAAAGCCAAAATTACTACAGCAGTGGTGGTCGTAGTTTTTTAGTATTGCCGGAGATCACATGCTAAACAAAAAAACATTTTTTTTTTCAAAAATTTTAATGTATATTCTTAAAATATGTATAAATATATTCCTAAATGAATATAATGAAACAATTGAAAAAGGAGTTTTTATTATTTTTTTAAATTCCCAAAAATCACTATTCTTTGAGCTGTCTTACTAGGTGTACCACTTATATTCCCACTCGCTCACTTTCTCAGACAATTTGTACTTCCTTCAAATTTTCGCTTCCTTCCTTAAATTTATTTTCCCCATAAACTCCCATCCCTCTCTTTCTCTTGCATATTTATCCAGCCCTTTTGGGCTCGTTTGCTTGTTTGCCTTTTATTCCCTTCATCATAAAAAATACAGAAATTCGGAGGCCATTTACCCTGCTGACGTCATCAAAAGGCATTCCGTATACTATATACACATACATATGTATATGCAAAGCACTTTGCAACAACACAGTTTTGCCTCCACCAATTTGTTGCTGCTGTTAGGCCTCCATTGGGCCAAATATCATATGGAAGCATATACAAGCCCACATTTGGGCAAATTTGGCTACCCCAGTCGTTTGGCTGGCTGCTCAGCTGAAGCTCTTCTTCATCGAACAATTGTTGTTGCTGTTAGGTATAACAAATTCTGTTGCTGCAGCTGTCGTTCATCTGGGTTGGCGTTGTTGTATTACAACCCACAGTTTTACCCAGTAACCTAGTGAGGCGCAAGTAACAACACATTTTGAGCGTTATCCCTTCGCGACACGAACTCGAGGAAAATCACAGCTTTCGCTTTCACTTTCGTGCATCCCTCTCACAACCGCTCTCCACAGCTCTCTTCTGCGATTCACCGTAATTTGTTTGGCTGCTTGTTGTTGGTAGGGTGCTTTTATTTGACTTGGGCTTTTGCTGGATTTCTTTTTTTTTCTTTTGGTAAACTCTCTCATTTGTTGTTTTTCATTTATTTTTGTTTTTGCTCCCGCCAATTTCGTTTCTATTGTGCCTTTTTTATTTCAATTTTATTTTCGTCACAATTTGTATTTGCGTCGGGTGCCCACGCACGTCTCGCGTCCTAGTGTCCTAGTTTGGCAGACACTTCGTTTGTGAACTTACTAAATTCGTAAATTCGTGCGAACTTAAATTTATTAAGTATATAAATGATATAAACACTTGCAATTACACACGTTTAATATGTTATACATTTTTATTGAGATTTCAAATTGTATATTTATGAAAAAAAATTTTGTTAATATTATATAATTAAATTTTATATAAAAATTATATACCTTACGGCCAAGTTTTTCTAGAAGGCCAGTTTTCTCTGCCGGCTATGGCAGCATATTGTAGAAAAATACGTAAAACGTCCTTTAAAAACGAAATTAGGTTAGGTAAGGTTAGGACGTAGGGTTGATCTAATGATGGATCTCGTTCTTTGCGTTAGCCATAAAGACCTAGAAATGGGTCACTAGATCCACATAGATCGACGCTTTCAGCTTACCTAAACTTAATTAGGTCGTTTAATATCAATTTCAGCAATTTCAGAAGATTCGCAATACCTAGATATTTTAACCTCAGTCCGGCAACAGACGAGAAAGCGACAAAATGACTTCATCTCTTCTGCCACCATTAGACTTCGGCAAAGAGCGTCCGACAAAATATTTAACCGCACCGCTGAACCTATTTAACAATGTCCAGACAGAGCACCTACAATTGCGGCGAATATAACTTTGCTAAAAGCTAGTAGTTTAATGGGTCAGGGGACTTTCACAACACCACAATTGATGGTAGCGACCGAATGCGCGAAGACCTACTCGTTCCAATATTGCTTGGATTTGGGAAACGTTACTCTTTCTGGCTAGCTCATCGGCTTTACAGTTTTCGACGTTTTAAGGCATCCAAACAAATCAAATATGGAAGTAGCATGATACTTCTGCTAGTTAAGTCATGCACTTCTTGACCAGTGTTGAGCGCACAGTCAGCGAGATAAAAGCTAGTGTAGCCGTTCGGCTATCGAAGTGAATACATACCTCTCTGAATGAAGCTCCACTTCGAAGTAGTACATCTACTTATTTACTGCTACCTTGATGACAGCTATCTCCACTTGAAAGACGCTATAGTGGTCTGATAGTCTGAAATTAGAGTTGAAGGAGAGCTCTCGGCGGAAGCCTCCACCTCTACTTTCCCTCTTAACTTCAATCCATCCGTACAAGAACCCACTTCACCCCTTCTCCAATGATTTGTAAAGAATGAAATCGAAGCAGTGCAGAATTTTAGTATGTCCCTGCTCGAGGGCCGTCGTATACCCACATTCTCTAAGTCTAATAGCAGCCCTTGCCGCTAAGCACCTACTAGCTATGTATGTCTACAGAACTCATCTTGTAGAATGGCATTGACTGCCACTACTTGGGTTTTCCTTAGTGCACCACAGCTGCCTAGGTAATGTGGTTTATTAAAACATTATTGGCTACAGTTTCACATTTACCTTTTGTGAGAGATCCCAGCTCCTCCCATTAATTCTCTGAAACAGTATGAGGCAACCAATTCCTTACTCACTCTCTCCTCTCTAATTAACTTCAATTACAGCTTCCTATCAAGAATAAACCCCAAGTACTTCACCTTGTATCTTTATAACAAAGCAACTCAGAAAATTTAGTGATTTCTAAGCCATTAACCCAAACTGGGCACTCTCAGATTGGGTTAAAAAGATGTATAATAAAAAAATCCAATATCTGCTCTAAAGGAATTATTTCGAAATAAAGGGGTCGGGTTCAAAAATTTTTAGGATTACCGTGGAATAAAATATCAGAGAAAGCTGCCGATGAAATCTGAATGAAAGGAGTAGCTACTATTCCGACTAACTGTAAAAATTATTTCTCGCAGCAGTCATCGGTTGACA
This sequence comes from Bactrocera dorsalis, assembly GCF_023373825.1. Taxonomy (NCBI): domain Eukaryota; kingdom Metazoa; phylum Arthropoda; class Insecta; order Diptera; family Tephritidae; genus Bactrocera; species Bactrocera dorsalis. Next base: position 28,071,426 of record NC_064306.1, on the reverse strand, counting down.
CAATAAGTAAACCAGCAATGGGTTCCTCATAAAACTAAAGTGCGAGCAATTATTTGGAAGAGATTTTAAGGTATATTTTATATTAAGTACCCATTATTATTGAATGAAATGAAGGTTTTATTTAGTATAATTAGAATGATCCGATTTAAGTCGTAGAACCTCTCGTCCTCATTGGCAACTGTTGATATTCACAAGCTTCTCTTGACGCGAAAAATCATTCGCTATGAACAGGAACAGTAAGTAAACATCAGGTTCGAGGTCCGGACAATAAGGTCGATGCATAAGACCCTCCCAACTACGCTCTCTTAGTTTGTGGCCAGCTATTCTGTTCCAACAAACCTCACTTGACGTTGTCTTAAGGAACCCACTTAACCACCAGTAACCGTCCGAGTTAGTTTTTCATGTTAAAATTTGTATATGAAGGCTGATACATCTATCCAGATAAAAAACGTGTATATTATGACAGATATGTAAATATTCTTCGATATGTCAATCACCTCCTAGCAGTTTTTAATGATTATGAACTGTTCAAGAGTCGACAGACTTCAGTGAAATTGTGGAGCTGAACTGAATTGAGTGCTTTCTTTAAGAACACTTAACGTATAAGGATATATATGTAAGTCACAATAAAGACTAAAAAACGATAAGTATAAGAGACCGTTAAACCGTTAAACCAAAAATTTGTCTAAGGGTTGCCACCTTTTTGAAAATTTTAAGTCAAAACAATGTATAAGTCACAATTAAGACTAAAAACCGATAAGTATAAAAGACCGTTAAACCAAAAATTTATTTAAGGGTTGCCACCTGTTTGAAAATATAAGGCAATTAAATTTATATTTCAATCAAATTATAAACTTTAATGCAGATGCAATTCAAACTGAAAAGAATTTTCAGACAAGTTGCCACCTGTTTCTAATAACAACATAATTAAAAAAAAGAGATGAAATAAATCCAAATATTACAATTAATACTAAAAATCGAAAAATTTGAGAAACCGCTTAACCCAAAATTTGTTTTTAAAGGGTTGCCACCCGTTTGAAAATTTAGGAAAAATTAATTTATATTTTACGCAAATTAGTACTATTCATGCAGATATAATTTTACAGCGACATCAAACTGTAAAAGGTTGCCATCCGTTTTAAATAACAAAATAATTAAAATAAATTGATGAAATAAATAAAAAAAAAAAAAACAAAATATAAACACGCAATTAAATTGTTTTAAAAAATTGTATAAGGGTTACCATATGTTTGAAATTTTTTCTCTAACAACTTGATTAAATAGCTAACTTTTCAATATTGATACCAAGTTGAAGAATTTTGAGTATTTTCGAATGTAAATGAAAATATTTATTATTTGATCAGGAACTTTTGTTTGGAACTTCAAATGCTCTCGAATTCACCTGTCCACCGCTTTTTATTTATTATAATTTGTTGTTGCAGTAAATTAATATTGCAAGCGGCATCGGATACCGACCTCTTCGATTGTGACGTATGACAAATGAAGGCCGAAAGTAAACACCACAATGTGCACATTTAATGGCATTGACTATACATATCTTAACACATGCATGCCCAACCCGCAGCAACCCCTCAACCGCTCATATTTCGACTGCGAATTTTTCAATGAACTGCAGTCAAAACAGTGTTGTTGCATCGTTACGTATAGTATATGTAATTGTATATATATATACATATATATGTATAAGAGCATTGTGCAATAGTGACTGTATATTTATATATATATACTTGTATATGTATAGGCGACCCTTAAATGGCCTTCTCCGCGCCCTTTACTCTACCATATATTACACATACATACAAGTGTCAGAATAACCGTTAACTGCAACATATGTATATGTAGTATGTACATTTACCGTTGCCGCCGTTCTTTCATGACGCTCCAACTGCCCTTTGCGCATCGACATTTTTGGTATATATGTATGTATGTATAGATATAATGTATGCATCCTTATGCGCACGAATTATAAAGGACATGAGTGACGTACGAAATATATTGATGTAAGTGTGTACATACTTGCTCGCAGATGCACATATACATATGTACATACTGAAAACTACGTGTAAAAATTCATTTTATTAATAAGATTTCTACTATTTTATTCCCGTGAGGATATACCTAATACTTAGGAGGTCTTTAATTAATTTCGGAAAAATTAATGTTATAACTATTCGCTTACCCAAATATAAATTTGATAATATTTATAAAAAAATGTCTTTCCCATACCGGGAATCGAACCCGGGCCTCCCGGGTGAGAGCCGGGTATCCTAACCACTAGACAATATGGGACACTTGATGTTGCTTTACTAGACAGTTTACAATAAGCAGAAATTTTAATTAGCTATTTTAGACATATATGTTTAAGAATATTGATATGTGAGTATATATGTATATGTGACATGTTGATGCAGGCATATTTTTAAAATCAAAATTCATAAAGTGCGAGAATACATATGTATGTAGTCAAAAATCATAAATTTCAATTTTTGAGTATATTTGAAAGAAAGGTATATTTAGAATTAATTTAAAAATTATATTACTATTCTTCTATACATTTTTCTAATTTCACATTTCATTTAATTTATTACGAGATAAAACGTATTATCAGAAAACTTAAATAGTTAATGAGAGTGATAAGTATTAGTTATATTTCCAATTAATTTTTTTGAAATTAAGAACATGTATGTATATTTAGCTTTTACGAGGGCTGCTATATATATTTCTGGCCTAATGAAAATGGGCATATTTATGAACGAAAATGTTTTTTTTTTTCTTTTCGTTGGATTTGGCTCGTCTTGGAAGACCCACACGGTCGATTGCTGTTTTGTTTCGAGCTCATACGCATAGATCCATTATTCGATGATTCGTCACCTGTGACGATCTTATAAACGTCTTTTGAAGCACCGCGATCGTATTTTTTCCAACGAGAACAAACCTTTTTTACGGCCAGGTGTTCATGCAATATCGAATGTATGCTGGTGGGGCGAATGCATAGGTATGCCTCTATCTGAAGGTATGTTACATGACGGTCTTGCATTATCAGTTCACGTACGGCATCGATGTTTTCTGGCACAACGGCTGTTTTTGGACGACCTTTATGGAATTCGTCTTTGAGCGAGCGTCGGCCATGATTGAATTCGCTGTAACAGTTTTTCGCAATACTATAGGATTGTGCTTCATAGCCATACAAAGATTTTAGTTCATCGATAGACTCTTGTCGTGATAATCCACGTCGAAAGTTGTGAAAAATGATCGCACGAAAATGTTCACGAGTTAACTCCATTTTTTGGCCAAGATGAATTTTTTTAATACCCTGTAAATAAAACAATTCACGATAAAATGACAAAACGTTCTGAGTGATGTTATGCTAAAAAATGTCAAACTTTCCAATGGAAATGTCAGATTGCACCTGACAACACTTAGTGTTGCCTAGTTCGAGAAATATATATACCAACCTACGTATGCAACCGAAGTTAACGTTTTTGTTCTTATTTTAAACACTAATGAATTAATCAAATATCACATTATTTTATATTTCACACATTGACTGATATTATCGGAAAAAAGTCAACTATGGTTTCTGGAGACCACATATTCGGTACCTAGGGGATTGAACAGTCTAGGTTCCATTAAAACAATTTTTGGTTGTAAAGTGGCACACTTCAAAGGCATTCTTCTTCAGATGCCCCGTAATACTGCGATCCCCTCTGTCTATTTAAACACTCATATCTTATTCCTTTGATGGCGTTTTTTGGGCGTAGCAGTGGTCCAATTACTCCTAACTACGTTCCTTTTCAGTACTAAGGAATCGGCATATCAAGTTTCATTCAGATATCCCAATTTTTACTTAAGTTACAGCTTGCACGGACGAACGAAAAGGCCGATTTTTGGTCAAATAATCGGTTACAAGATATCCTTCGAATGTTGGATTCTGAACAATTTTTGGTCGTCAGTCAGTTTGTGCGGAACAAACCGTGCACACACCTTTCGTGAACTCAAATGTTCGGTCAAAATGCAATAAATCGATGTTTTGGAGATGTTGATTTCGGCTAATTTTTGATGAATTCACGTACAGTTTCTATGGAATTTCCGGTGATCATGCATTTTGAATGGCCCACATGTCGATCGTCATTTGTGTCCTCACGACCTTTAAGAACGTTGAAACCACTCGTGCACTCTGCTACGGGAACAAAATTTAATGTTGGCTCCTTGTTCGAAGCTCATTTTCGCATCGTCAAAATCAAAAGTTTACTTTGGAACGCACCTCGTTCATTAAAGTAATCCCCCTTGGTCCCAATCCATTTGAGCCAACGTTTTTTCCAATTGTTAAAGCCAAATTCCGGAATAGTCTCAAAATGGTTTCCCTGGAGCAGTCGGTTGAGCTTGCTGAATAGCCAGAAGTCAAGCACTAATTGAAAGTCAAACACTATTGACTGAAAATTCACGAAAAATCAATGCAGTATGCCACGGTGAATTATCATTCTGCAAAAACCAAGAGCTGCCGGTCCATAATTCAGTCCTTTTTTTACGAATAGCTTCGCGCAAACAACGCATAACAAAAAGTCAGTTCTAATACGTTTCATAACATCCTCGTAGTCAGCAAGCGTTTTTTCACAGACGTTAACGCGACGCTGTTTTTCGAAAAAATTAAGTGATTTTGGAATCAATCCTGGTTTCACTTTTCTTAGGCCCAAATGATTTTTCAAAGAGGTTTTCCCTGATCCTTACGATATTCCAACCATGTCAGTAAAATTGCTGACTGTTAATCGTCGATGAAGTAGCAATTCCTTTATTTTATTGACATATTAATCATTAGTTGATGACGATGGCCGGCTAGGCCGTACTCCGTTGTCAACGCGTTCTCGACTCTCTTTGAATAATTTGTACCAATCAAAAGCAATTGCTCGCGCTGAACGTTTCGGCATTCGAACGAAAGATTTTGGTGGATCCCCGGGTTGCAATAAAATAAGGCTTAACATAGTTGCTGGGTCTACCTGTATAATCAAATAGTCGATTCACAGGTAGTATGACGGTCCTAAACGGTACTTCTAAATATTTATCGTATCACTCATACGTCGCTAAACAATAAACGCTTCAGATTTGACTGTAACTGTAGTTATCACTTTGTTAATGCTTGCAACAAATGCGGCAGTTCGATGCCATACAAGTGAGACACTTACGCGTCCTTTATATACATACATTTTCAACATATTACATACATACATGTACATATGTAACAACAGAGAAGAATGCATTTCGCTATTGCAATCGTGCAAGTTTAATTCAGTGTGTTTTCTACACACCCTATACACCATCACCAAGTAATAAAGCAACAATAGCAACAAATGAAAGTGTCGTAATTAAAAATAAGTAAGTATATTTAAGTTTGTAAAGTTTGGTAGCCAAATCGGTACACTTTTTGTTCCCAATTTTGGTTTAGTTTGAGCACAAACATCCCTACACCTGACGAACAAGAACAACACCCTTAAAAAGAAGTGTGCACACAACAAGTCTCAGCAATAATTGCTGGTGTTTGTCAAGATATTTTAAACGTGATACCAATATTTGTAAGTATGTTTAAAGGTGTTACATCATAAATATATATGTGAATGTGTGCGACCCCTATTGCAGTTGCACATTTTGGATCGTATTACATTTGGCTTCTTTCGCCGCGACTGTCGTTGAGCAGCTTGTCGCACTATTCACATATTTCTGTACAAAAACATATTACAACTTACAAGCAACGTTACATTTCTATAAATAAATATACATACATACACAACATTCAACACCCGCGCCGTTAGTTCTGCTTTCTCCAGACTGGACAAGGAAGCAAAAGAAATGGGTCTGGCAGTGAACGAGGGCAAGACGAAATATCTCCTGTCATCAAACAGTCGTCGTACTCGCGACTTGGCCCTCACGTTACTGTTGACAGTCATAACTTTGAAGTTGTAGATAATTTCGTCTATCTTGGAACCAGCGTAAACACCACCAACAATGTCAGCCTAGAAATCCAGCGCAGGATAACTCTTTCCAACAGGTGCTACTTCGGACTAAGTAGGCAATTGAGAAGCAAAGTCCTCTCTCGACAAACAAAAAACAAACTCTATAAGTCACTCATAATTCCCGTCCTGCTATATGGTGCAGAGGCCTGGACGATGTCAACAACAGATGAGTCGACGTTGCGAGTTTTCAATAGAAAAATTCTGTTAAAGATTTATGGTCCTTTGCGCGTTGGCCACAGCGAATATCGCATTCGATGGAAGGATGAGATATATGACGACATTGACATAGTTCAACGAATTCAAAGACAGTGGCTACGCTGGCTAAGTCATGTTGTCCGAATGGACGAAAACACTCCAGCTCTGAAAGTATTCGACGCAGTACCCGCCGCGGGAAGCAGAGGAAGAGGAAGACCTCCACTCCGTTGGAAGGACCAAGTGGAGAAGGACCTGGCCTCGCTTGGAATATCCAATTGGCGCCACGTAGCGAAAAGAAGAAACGACTGGCGCGCTGTTGTTGACTCGGCTATAATCGCATAAGCGGTGTCTACGCCAGTACAGAAGAAGAAGACATACATATGCAAGCATACAAATCTTCTGCGTTGTTCTCCATACTTTACTATTGAATTGTTGGTGGGGGTTTACTGCTATACTCACTCATCAGTTATGCTCTTCAGCTTACATGGCTGTTATGAAATAACGGGTTTAAAATATATAGTCCCAATATATCATTAGATATATTCTTTTTGTTTCTAACGATAATCAATATACGTTACATTAACAATCAAAATATTTTGGGACAAGAAAGCACCCGGAGATTGGAATTAAATTCCTCGGGTAAATGATATATCAGAAAAGTTTACTTTGCTAAGTTTGGTTGAACTGACCTTAATTACTATGCCGATATAAGTATGTTTACAGCAACTGATTAAGTTGGTACACCTCAGTAGTGCGTTAGGATTTTTACAATGGATAAAAATATTGAACACAGAATATGTCTCAAGTTTTACATTTCTAACCAGATTTAGTTATGTCTAATATATGGTCGAGAGATCGTTGAAGACATACCTCTGAACGATCTGGACCTATTCAACTGATGAAAATATTAAAAAAGTGAAGGTGCTTGAAAATCGTCAAGCAAATGCTAGAGAGATGGCAAGAGAGCTCGTCATCACTCGTGAGTTCGTTCGAATGATTTTGGTGGATAGTTTGCGTATGAAAGGTCTTCTTGCTCAACTCATCCCAATAAAGCAAGCTAAATATTTTTCAAAAATAGTACCACAAACAAGTCTTTTTGGACATGCTTGATCGGGAGAATTCGGACTCCATATTCATGCAGAGCATTTTAACTGCCGATGAGACATGAGCTTATGAGTTTGCCATGCAAACAAATCTACAATCATCGGAATGGAGGGAAAAAACGAGTCAAAACCAAAAAAAAACACGCGAAAGGCGTGTTTTGGTGAATTATGAATTTTTTCCGGAGGGACAGAAAGTCAATAAGGACGGTGAATAAGAGGTTCCATTGATTTTATTTCATCATAAACTCTGTGTTTGTAAAAAGTACGAGTATTTAATGTTAAAAACCAAAATTAAAGATAAACTCAAGTAAAAGGTTTTGTGCTTATGGACCACTTGAAAATATTTAATAAACTCTGAGTTTAATTCGACATTTTTTATGTAAACTCAAGTAACTGCAAAATTAATCAACGTTACCAATTTTCAAGATTTTTATATACACTAACTCAGAAACTGCGAACATTTTTGTGTGCTTAAAAAATCCTCTTTGTAAGTGGTCCTCAAAGATTTACACTAAAACGCACTATAAACTGTACTTTGTTGGGCTTTGTGAAAATACTATAAATAATAATTTCTTTAATTTAAAATTAATATCTTAACAATTTCTTGCCTCATTCCATGGCGCATACACTACAGATATACATACACATATGCGAACCAATCAGCTGTCTATTGTCTGCTTCCGCTCGAAATGTGTCATTGGAAGCGAATTAGGCACGAATTCCTCTAATTTAATCGCCGCTCATATTCAGCAGCGGCACCGGCAACGACTACGTTAACGATTGTGTCACAGCACACGCCACAACACAGCCATGGCTTCTGCGACCGATTTTAAATACCCTCGATAATTGTCACAGAGCCATTTGAAGGCGAGCGGAACAGATTGTGCCCACTTAGGTATTATTTCACTATGCAGAATGAGGTGTCATGAGATAGTATGATACATACACATATGACGTTAATGTGTTTTCTAAAACTCACAACATGAATTTTGTACGTTTTCATTTGTATTCATAAAATGGATACGGACAAAACCTTCCCAGTTTTGTGTGCAGGTCTAAAAGAATGAGATCTATGAAGAAAGTGTAGAAAAGATAGCTTTTGGTAGCGATAACAGGGTGATGTAATTTGTTGCAGGACAGTTTAAGCTAAGTACTATATAAATAATACTTTGCTGATAAACACAAAAGGAACCAACAAAATGCACGTAAGTTTACACAAGGGAGTATAAAACCACTTGTCAAAATTTGATTTTTGTTTTGAACCTATCCCAGCCCGGTTTTTCCTGACTGCTGCCTTTTCTGATTTCTAAGTTGCCAATCAGGAACTAGATTGTCCCAGAGATGGCTGGAAGATGACAAGAAATTATATACATATATGTCAATCTTAAGATTTTTATAGAATTAGTTCTCCCTGCCTGGAGGCATAGACGGTTGGAAACGTTTGGGAAACAATATACGAGTACACGAAGATTCGACTATTTTGGACTTTGTCACCGGACAGTGAAGGAGTTAAAGCAATTTTAATTTATTTTTTCGACAGAAAAGAGCAAAAACTCGTATATGTTGGTTCCAACTCGGGAGATTATTTTTATAAAACTAAGGATAGAGTTTCGAAGTTTAGTTCTACTTCAGTGGTACTGGAAAACTAACTATGTAAGATTTTAGATTGCACTTCAGATATATGCTTTCCATTTATAGTCTTGCAAATTTCGACCCACCAGAACAAGTGATGACTTTATGAGAAGCTTTTTCAAGGCAAGAGGTTTGCTCTTTCTTCTTGTGTGGAAACAGAGATGGAATCCATAAACAGAGGAATTGATATTCGCTTATCTAACTACATTGTCACGTTTACTGTCTTCCATTTGCTTATAAATATTAAATATATATAAGGCACCCTAGAACCGCTATCGGTAAAATGGGAGAGGGTCGGTGCTCCCTTATCCTCTTGTGTTCTACTACTACAATGCTGGGCTTCGCGGAAGCTTGACCAGTGCTGGGCTACCATCCCTGCATGCGCGGTCGCAGAAGCCTTTTGACTCAAGATCGATCGCAAGAGATGTAGTGGTCTTTTTGCCTTCAGTAATGCTATCTTCTCCTTAGTTGTGGGGCTTTTAACAGGTCATTGCCCTATTGGCGTCCATGCTGTAAGGTTGGGAATTTCACCAGAAGAAGATGGAAACAACTAAACACTTCCTTCTTGACTGTCCCGCATTTGGAAGGTCAAAACTTAAACTTTTGGGAGCGCATACCTTCAGAAATTCCACCGAACTGATTGGAATGGAAATTAAATGCCTGATTGTATTGGCTACTCAGCTTTTTGCTAATTTATAAGTTCGAACACAGGTGTTCTTCTTTGCTATAGTCTCACAAAGGCCTACATATAGTAGTCCACGTGTAATCTTCGATTAGCCATCTAATCAAACCTAGCCTATAAATGATCAGCATGATGACCAGAATCGATTCAGGCAGGACCGTCTGTCTGTACGCAAGCTAGTTCTTGAGTTTTTGAGATATTTAGTAAACTGAACAATTTTACTTGTGATGGGTATTATTGCTTCGGTTCAGTCAACACTAATGGTTTTTTCTTATTTTTTAGTCTTTTTAGTTTGTTGTAAGAACTTGTGGCGCTATGTTTCACTTAAGTATTATACTATGAGAAAATACACCTATAAGTACGCCAAAACATGCACCCTGTAAAGACCGAGGCGTCACGAACTCAGCCCCTTATAGCACAGCTCTTGGTGAATATTGGTAAGAACTTTGGTAATTTAGTACTCGTAATAAGTAGCGGCTAATGTTATTACAACAACACCAGCAAACAAGTACATTTGTACGTATGATTTGGTTTTGGTTTGTGCTGCTTCTTGGACGTTATGTCAATTTCAGCGATGGTCTTCTTTTGTCAAAGCAGCTTTAAAGTATTTTAAAATAAACGCCAGCAAAGCGAATAGGCAACAACAACATAACAAATACACCAATGGAGGGTGTAAAAGTACAAAAACAAAAAGGAAGCAAAACGTGTAAGCAAATGCAATAAACGCCGCACGCCATCTCCAAGGTAGTAGCATGTGACATATGACTACGAGTATGTGCGTGTGTATGCATGCATGCATATCAAGGGTGGGGTAAGGTACACCTATGAGGGTGTATTGGCATGCTTATATGCACCTTTGGACTCCACGTTGCTGTCTTGCACCTGTCCAACTTTCTTGCCTTTTTTCCCCACACTTTTTTTGTACCCGGACACAACGTTGTGGGAAAGGTACACAAATTGTGTTTGCTTAAATATTAGAAGGTTTCAAGAATTAAAGGGTTATATTTGAAATTCTCAGATATTGTCCTACAACTAACTTAACCTTAAACAAACTCTTGAAAAAATTTCATAGCTTTCGGACAATTCGTTCGTGAGATGAATTTTTTTGGTGCCACAAAGCAGATGACGTATAAAGGAGGCTGCCAAGGAACAAAATACAAAAAACTCAACTCTAGTAAGAATGTCGAAAGCTCTGCCTTCGAAATAGTCTAAACTGGTTTTTGAATTGTGTCGTAAACTCAAAATGGGCTCAGGCTGAGGCAATAGTCGAGACGAAGTTTTCTAAAAGCGATAGAAAATGTACAGCCACAATTTCAGATAGATAATCCTGTATCCATTCAAACTTGTCCTGATATATCTTACTCAATTGGTCTTCTCTTTATAAGTATTTTTTAAGTTACTGGGGGTTCTTCGATCTTTGGCCGAACCTATAATACCCTCCACAGGTGCATTTCATATGCCATAAAAGGGTATATAGAGATCTTCATCTTGCTATCGGTCAATATCACACCGTTAGATTTTTTCCTGCGGGGATATGTAAAGTTTAAAGTCTATGTGGACAATCCAGCTTCGATTCAAGCAGTTACCAGCTCGAACGAGTCATTGGAAGTTGGACGCAACGGATAGACCATCTGAAACGTATCCACGGCGATAATCTTCAAAAGATAAATGCCAAACAATGTTCTTTGGAATGATAGTAAGAATTCTCCATTAAAATTGAAGTTTCTGTGTTTTATTTTTTAAGTAGGTAATCTCGAAATGGATCACCCTTCACTTATGGGTGTTACAAACATCATTGCGAACCTAGTATACTCTATTCAGAGTATAAAAACTGATAAAAAGACCACAAGAAACAGTATTAACATCTCTTTCTCCTCAATTCTCTAACTTAAACCCTCGAAAGTTGGTAGTTAGGGAGTTAGAAGGAGCGAAATTCACTACAAAATAACTGTAATATTTACATACAATAAAATATTAAAAGAGCAAAAACTACAACGACTTTTTGTGTTTGGTTCGATGCGCAGTTTTCCTTTCCCTTTTTAGCTTTTCATGTTTTTTTTTTGTCGTTCTCTTTTGCTCATGCCACCAATTGCGGTTACCATTTAGAAGGCTGCTTGCTGGCCAATATGCCGCCATTGATGAGGTATAAAAGAAGATTACCAACGTGGACAGTGCTTCAGTCAGTTAAATGTTGTCAATTATAGTCAAACAACGACGCGACGGTAACGGTAAAAATGCATAACGACTTTCGAAACGACATTTTACAAAAATTAATACAATTCTAACCTAAAAAATAGATCCAAAAGTGTAGAAAAGTTTTTAGAATGCAACAATTAGACGATCAATCTAACGGTTTAACTTTGAATAAATCAAATCATGAAAGATAACTCAGAGATAAGTGTGATCAGCGTTGGCGCGCAAATAAGGACAATCAACTAACGGTTATGAGAAGTGTTAAGTCACGAGAATAAAATGCTTGCGAATGGGAAATGGGGAAAATGAAGACCTTTTAAATTAACAATTGAATTATACGTGTCCACGGATATAAAAAAAACTATTTAAGGATATTAAGTAGTGCAAGGGTGCGAGAGGTAGAATTTTGCCATTGTTTGAGGGTGTCATGCATTGCATTTGATGACGTTTACATTTCAATTTTTCTTTTGTTCCAAATTGACTTCAGTGCCCCAACGCGAATCCGTAGCAATGCCGAAGTGTTTGTTGCGTGTGAAGTCTTATGGCGCACAGTAAAGCCTATTAAGGATTTTTACGCTTCAGTTACTAACCCACCCACGCATATAAGTAGTTGTGCCGATGGTACGAGCTGGTCGTGGTCAGCTGTACTAATATATAGCAGGTTTAGGGAGATATATATATTTGTATATGCGTAATAGGGCTGCATGCAGGGCTTCAGTGCTGAGTTTCACTGCTTGGCTTCGTTTCTTTCCTGGTCTAGCCTTAGGCTTTAGGCATTGAATGATTTTCCACAGTGGGTTTGGATTACTTGCTTGGGGTATACGCGACTTTTTCAAATACAGCTTTTTAATTTAGTCTAACCTAAAATACCAATCAAGAAGATACTCTTTATTAATAAACTTAAAACTCTTAAGTAACATGATAAATGAAAAGTATCGTCGTTACAGTATATTTTCACAAATAAGAACTAATTCGCGCTAGTCGATTTCATTCAATTACTATCTACAGTTTTATGCGCTATTACGACTTTTATAGTGAAATTATTATCATTAATTTTGAAAATATGTGAGAGAGATGTACTGACAAAAGGCACGCTTGGGGCACAACTAGTATGAAATTACAAAAAAAAAAACATTTTGTTTATATATTTAGATTTAGAATCTTTGTGATTCCAAACCAAAAACTAATGCAGTTGGATAACAGCTAACGCCAAAAAGGCCACAAATCGTATTAGATGTTTTAATTTTAATTCCGCTATTTAACATGAATGTCTAAAGTTATGAGATCCACTGTTTGTGCCTTTATCTGGTAAAGGAGAACATTCGAGGAGAAAGTGTTGAGATGATTATATCTAATTTTCTTACAAACAGCTGATACAGCTGGCATCTGGTAAAATATTCAATCTTATAGCATGAATTCCGATCGAACAGTGGGCAGTTAGAACTCTTACACCCACTACCAGGTAGACCTTGCTGATAGTGAAGAGTTTCAAAAGGACCTTGCTACTGTACAGCTGCTGGTGGTCGACCGTCCACTAGTGGGCCACATTTTGCCGTTCCCATTCTGCAATTATTGATACAGAAGTACCTTTCCTAGCAAACTCATCAGCCTTACAGTTTCCTGCAGTACCGCTGTGGCAAGGCATCCAAACAAGCCTAATTATAAAATAACTTGATATTAGAAATAATGAATTTAAACTTGCTTGAATTTATAGCTAACTCTGATTTTCGAAAAAGTAAAGTAAAATCCATTAAAATTTTGACGATTTAATTTTAGAGTTACTTAATCACAATAGTGACATCACTTAGTTGTTGTTCATAAACACAAAATCTTAAACTCGAGTTTGTGGTTCAACAGAACAGGAACAGAAGAACATAAATTTAGAATGTAAATGTAGAGTATCGAATTGTATTTTCCTGCGAGCTGCTACTGGTTGGTGTAAAAGTATGTTAGCTTCACGCAACACTCTAAATATTTATACGAATGGCTCGAAAATGGACGATGGAGTTTATTGCGGTAATATAATGTCCAGAGTTAGGCATAAAGTAGCCTTTTATGTTACCGGACCATAGCAAAATATTTCAATTAGAGGCCTTTGCTATTGCGAAAGCCGCGAGCTGGCCTCTAAAGCACTTGCAGGCAATTCCAGAGTCAACATCTATGTAGATAGCCAAGCAGCAATCAAGGCAGTATCGCAAGTTGGGCCGTAATTTTTCAGGAACCAAGGCAGCAATGGAAATGAATGAGGACAATGAAAATGTGGACGAGATTGCCAAGTATGGTGGTATGGTGTACTCCCGAAAACGGGATCAGCATACATTATCTATACGACGATCTGAACAGAAGCATGGTAAAGAAGATCAAAATCCGATGAAACGAGCTACATGGATGCAAAATGATACATCGGTACACAAAATTCCTATTGGTACTGGATAGGAGAGACTCTAAAACATGATCGGAATACTATCTGATCACCGTCAGGTGGCAACATACGCCCGCAAAATGGGGCTGATAGATCGAGAAGACTGTAAGAAATGTCTAGAGCAAGACAACAGGGAAACAGTGGATCATCTCTTGTGGCCGTGTTCAGTATTCACAAAACTACACTGTAAGCATCTAGGATCAACACTTTATGATACACTGGAGGAGGTATCGAAAGTCAGTCTGTTGAAATTCGCGTCAAGCGCAGGCGTCTTAAAGGATGAACCTAGTAACTGAATTCCATCTGGTATCGCAAAGGACCAAAACTGGTTTATGCTCTATGCGTGGCTTATTGGTCTACCAGATTAACTTAACATAAACTTTTCTCTTTAGAAAATATTTTTAAAAATATATATTTATTCTACATACAAGCCGATTATATTAAAAAAGATTATGCAACAGCCGCAAATGGGTTAAATAAATTAAATTTTATATATGCAATATTTATAAGCCGAAACCGAAAAAAACAAAAGTCGCTGAAAGCACTGAAGGCAAGTGCAAGTGTATTGAAGATTGGATTATCGCTTATTTGGAAGGCGTTAATAAAGATTCATATTAAAATATCTGAAAATGTATTTTTTGCCAATCCGAGTAAGACGGTATTTAAGAAACGATTGCCATCTACATAAAATTCACTTTTTGAATAGTTTTTCAATGCTAAGTATATTAAAATTATGCTTTCTAAATCAACATTAGGAAAAATTATACCGTGCTATCATTACAACATTTGTATTTATTCATCTCGTTTCTTATTCCGTGTACGCTGCTGTATTTTCTAACAAGCCAATAAAAATAAAAACTGCTAAGTTACATATGCTCACATACACGAAGGACTCAGCTCTAGTTCACACGGCCGCCACGCTTCGCCCACACAAACACACACACTTACATGGTAACCCTCACACAACCCTAACAATTTACATTTAAGCTCCTATAATTGTATGTATTTTGGAATCTTGGACATATGTTGCGCTTATAATTTATTCACAATTATTTCATTTACCTAAAAGTGCTTAACAGTTTGTACTTGTTGGTGCTTCGACAGCCATGAAGTTCAATGTCTACACATGTGTGGTTAAGTTAAGCAAAGGATTTGACTTCGGTGCTAAGCTTTCGACCCGGTCCACGTCGATAATTACAAAAAAAAATGTGAAAAAAGGCCAACGATTAGCAGAAAGTACAAAAATAGTTAAAAAATAAGCCTGGAATGGTGCGAAGTAATTGAAATGTATATATATTCTATTCTTAATCGAATCGTGTATTTTATCACGCAGCGGTTTTGTTTGATGTGAACTGGTACTTATTGCAGCTGCTGGCCACTGCACAAGATTAGATTATGACTCTTGTGCGTGTGACAGCGGCTATTGTGAGAGACCGAATAACAACCACATCACCAGTGCGACAGTTATAATAATGATAGAATACGTTTAGCTTGAAAATGCTAAAACTTTTTTTCGTAATGGATCACCTTCTGTTTGGATGAATCACTAGGAAGATACATTTTGACAATTATTTTGTTTTTAATGCTCGTGGCGTCCATGTTTGTGTACGGATTTGCGTCAAATTTTGTCAGAGTGAAGGAAATATCGCTGCCGTTTAGGCCAGTATTGAGGCCTATCCGAATCAGTTGGTTAAACGTCATTTTGCTCAGCTGAATCTCTCCCCGATGACAGCATAGTGAATTTTGCGGTTGGATTTGGCTATGAATGAGATTAAATACATCAGTATAAGATGGAATTGGCACAAGAACTAAAGCCGATGGAAATGAAAGGAGCCAAGCACGATTTTCATCGTAAAATCATCTTCACAGATGATGCCAATGTCTGGCTTAATGGCTTGGCTATCGCTCTTAGTGTGAGTCAAATCCTCGAGTGGTTCAGGAAACCCATTTGCATTCCGAAAAATATGCCGAACCTTTTTCTAACGAAATGAGGCAAGAAATGTCGTTACGACCAATTTTCCCCGAGATGTGATGAAATCGTCGGAAACGATCTTTGTTTCTAAAGAGACGCGGACACATTGTGCGTAAAATTTGACGACTCGTAATTTTTAAGAAATGGTCCAGTCAAATGGCTACCAAAAGAACATACAATTTATCGCCTAACTAGATTGTTTTCTCGGAAGTTTATTAAATCCAAGATTTACGCCAGTCAAACAGTAACGCTTCAGGAGCTCCAAGACAACTTTCAGCGCACTATAGCCGAAATGCTTCAGCGGGTCATACACAATTGGCGCCAACGGGTGGAAATATGCAAACGGACATTTTGTTCAAATTATACATGACATACAATTATCTACTTAACGAAACAATGTAAACCTACTTTGACCAAATTTCAGTGTTATTTCATTTTAGCATCACGTCGTTCTTTGTAACCCTTTCTACAAGGTTTGTCCGGAAAGTAATAGGACTGAGTCGATTTAAAAAATTGATTAAAACAATCATCACAATTGGCGTTGACGGTTCGACCAGGAGGAACAAATTCATGGTGGACGATGACTTTGATGTCAAAAAAGACAATGAGCATCGTTTTCGTTTGCTCATTATAGATTCCGGTCCTCCAAAAAGGCCTGGTCACGACATTTCTTGCTAAAGCAACATCTGGGTAAGCCTGCTTGATCATATCAAACGTTTCTGTCGCAAATTTACCGAGTTTGACACAGAATTTAATCGCCTGCCACTGCACCACTCGCAGACACGTCGCGTGAAAATGTTTGTCCTGACTCTCCAAGTGCTCGGAAACAGCCGCTCCTTCGTTAACTAGGAACGCCCTCTATCGAATCCAGTCGGTGCGCGCACGCTTCGGAGTACAGTCGCGGCGGAAGCAACAATCCAATCGGTCGCGGTAGTTTTGATTCGATCACATGTGGATTTTGGAAGAATTTCTTTTACATTTCCAATATAGCTTATTGATTCGCCCTTAGATAATGTAAACATTGATTCTTTTCCTTCCATGGCGGCCTTCAAAATATGGTTTAACAAGTTTCAACGTAATCGTATTGGGGTTTTGAAGGTATTGGCGGAACATTGACTGAAGATTCGTACGATTGCTGTTGCGATGAGCCTCTTAAATGACCACGTTGCGCGATAGATACCGAGTTGGCTCACTCCGGAAAACAAGCCAAACCGTGACCACAATCTGAAGAAGTAACCATTGTAACCATTGAAAAAATATGGAGCATGAGTCACAATAGAAACTAAGGAACCATAATAATATTGGGCTAGATCGCCTACCTGAAGGACGACAAAATGGTCACAAAGCTCTACTTTGTTATATACTGGGCATGGTCAACGCCAAATTTGGCGAGAAGTGCCCGTAGTGTCAACAATGTTGCTGTCGCTAGATAATCAATTGAGGCAGACCTAAATCAGTCTCTCACACGTCGTTCTCAAGCGTTTGGTTCTCTGTGACATCGTTGTAATGAATTTTGGGAAAAGATCGTGGTCAACATCTTTACATGATCAAATTGACGCAAGAACTAAAACCGTTATATAACCAGAATCGTCATATATTCGAGAATTGGGCTGGGTAACAACTTGAAGTTGATCCGGGTTTTTATCGAAAAATCATCTTCAGCGATGAGGCTCATTTCTGGCTGAATCTACACATACTCCATGAGTCCATTTGCATCAAGAAAAAATTACGGTTCGATGCGGTTTATGGCCTGGTGGTGTAATTGGGCTGTACTTCTTCCATGATTATCAAGACCGGCTCGTTACTGTTAATGGGATTCCCTATCGCTCGATGATAACCGAATATTTTTGGCCCGAATTGGATGATATGGACTTGAACAATATGTGGTTCCAACAGGACGGCTCCAAGGCCGTACCGCAAATGTCACAATCGGTTTCTTAAAAACCAAGTTTGGTGGGCGTGTTATCTCACGAAACGGCACAGCCAAAATTGGGGTCAGCGTGGACGTGGTAGCCATGAAAACGAAATCGAGTTTCATACATAATGGCATCGAATGTACTTTCACGTTTTTGTTTTATTAAAAAAAAAATTGGACCGGTCTTATTGAAACATTTGTATGTGATATAAACTCAACCGAAGTTAATAAATTGAATGTATTGAGCTGCATGGAAAACATCAAACAAGGAGTCAGATTTATTATATTAGGGATAAGAGGTTTGGACCAAGGTATATACAAATTTCATTTATATTCAGCGTTAAACCCACAAATGTGTCCACTTAATTTCATTAACTATCACATGTTTTGACCAACCTAAACGCTTTGAAGTCAGGTGAAAATCATTTACAGGGTATCTTGAGGGCTGCGGAGATCTGGCTGATTGCATTAACTTTTTTCAATGTTTAGGTATAGTCAACTCGAATAGCAATTACCCGCCTGAAGAACAACAAAGCGGCGGGGGCCGATGGACTGCCGGCCGAGCTATTCAAATACGGCGGCGAAGAACTGATAAGGAGCATGCATCAGTTTCTTTGTAAAATATGGTCGGACGAAAGTATGCCCAACGATTGGAATTTAAGTGTGCTATGCCCAATCCATAAAAAAGGAGGCCCCACAATCTGCGCCAACTACGTGGGATAAGCCTACTCAACATCGCATATAAGGTTCTATCGAGCAAAACAAATGGGTCTGGCAGTGAACGAAAGCAAGACGAAATATCTACTGTCATCAAACAAACAGTTGTCGCACTTGCGACTTGGCTCTCACGTCACTGTTGACAGTCGAACTTTGAAGTTAGAGATAATTTCGTCTATTTAGGAACCAGTATAAACACCACCAACAACGTCAGCAGGGAAATCCAACGCAGGATAACTCTTGCCACAGGTCCTGCTGAGTAGGACGGTCCTCTCTCGGACGATGACAAACTCTATGAGTCGTTTGCAGAGTTTTCGAGAGAGAGTCGACGTTTGCGAGTTTTGCGAAAGATTTATGGTCCTTTGCGCGTTGGCCACGGCGAATATCGCATTCAATGGAACGATGAGCTGTATGAGATATACGACGACATTGACATAGTTCAGTAAATTAAGAAACAGTGGCTACGCTGGCTAGGTCATGTCGTCCGAATGGACGAAAACACTCCAGTTCTAAAAGTTTTCGACGCCGGGGGAAGCAGAGGAAGAGGAAGACCTCCACTCCATTGGAAGGAGGGGTAGAGAAGGATCTGGCTACGCTTGGAATATCCAATTGGCGCCACGTAGCCTAAAAAAAGAAACGACTGGCGCGCTGTTGTCAACTCGCTGTTGTCAACTCGGCTATAATCGCGTAAGCGGTATCTACGCCAATTAAGAAGAAGAAGAAGGTATAGTCAACTAAAACTATTGCTGACATATTCAGCATTCGATTTATTCACATTAAATATTATATTATATGGGAGATGGGAATTCACACACTTTCGACATTAAACTAAAGTATATCGAATATCAATTTTGCTTAGATATATTATATATTGCCTGATATATAAGATATAAAGCTAACCGGAAGTTTTTATCTCAATTTCATTAAACAACTGTAATGTGGCCGATATGTGGGGCATACAGTCAGTTGGAAGTCCGAAAATCTTTCTACGCTTTTTATGGAGGCTAAAGGACATATTGACTTGTTTCAACCCATTTCAGACATTAACATTTCAATAAAATACAAGTATATCACAAATTGCCCAAGATTTTTGGTAAAAAGTGAATTTATGCACCGGCTTTTGAAAAGATCCAAGAAGATTCGACGTTTTCGAGCCAAGTTTTGCTAAACGATGACGTTCATTTCTGGCTCAATGGGTATGTAAACAAGTAAAATTGCCGCATTTGGAACGAAGAGCAAACTGAAGAGATTCAAGAGCTGCCATTTCATTCAAAAAAACAACGGTTTGCAGCTCGTGATCTCGGAGGCATTTAATTTCAACGAAACGGCGCCACTTCCCACACATCGCAACAATCAGATAGTTTCACATTTTGAGCTGGTCGATTGGCCACCAAGATCGTTTGACTTTTTTATGTGGGGATATGTAAAGTGTAAAGTCCATTCGGACAGTTTCGCTTTGAATCAGCCTTTGCAGCAAAACATCAAAATCCTCGAAAACTGGATTCAAGGGATGGACCATCTGAGACGTAGCAAAAAAATAAAAACTCCAGAGAGTGTTCTTTCAAATAATAATAAACGTCGCCGATTAAATTTAAAGTTTCTGTGTTTTTTCTTTATAAAAGTAGGGAACCTCGAAAAGGATCACCCTTTAGTTGAAAATGAGATTTGAATTTTTCTACCTATAAAATAGTAAAATGTAAGGCCTAGATCTTCCAATTACAATTAAGAGCTTGAAGGTATCTAAGAAACTAGTATACTATAGTCATTATTTTTTTACCTACCTTATTGAACAAGGTATATTAAATTAAATATGCCACGATGTTTGTAACTTCCAAAAATAAACGTCAGAGACCCTATAAAATACCGGGGAAAATGTCGGTTAACATCATGTTATATCGCTCCCTATTGATGTTAGGGGCATTTTCTACCTCATTTTGAAAAAAATAAAGCCGATGATGCTGCCATACCACAATTTGCACCAATCTGTCAATTTTTGGAGATGCAATTTCGTTTCCTAAACTACTCGTTCATTTGACTCAAAAAAAAATAAAAAATTCATAATGCCAAACATGGGCCTCATCTGAAAATATCATTTTTTTATGAAAATCGTCGTTGGTTTCCATCATTTCTGTCGGCTTCAGTTCTGGTGCCAACATAATCTTATGCAGAGCTTAGTTCATCATCTTAGAGATGACCCAACTGTGCAGAACGTCGCTGAACTGACTCGATTGGCCTCAACACTGGCCTGAACACCATTTGATGGGAAGGTGGCACACTATTGCGGATATAATAATAACTTTGGAATTTAAAATTATACGTTGAATGGCGAGATCAGAAGAAGCCCTATGACGACGGTGTTTTGCGCGAAGAGCTCTTGCAATAGCCAACGGAGAACGTCAGTTTGCGTAGTCACCTTGGACAATTTCGAAATATTGTACCAAACATAAATCGGCAAACTTTATCGAACACACTGCCAAATTTTACACAAATTCGTAAACAAACATGGTCGCCACGAACTGTCCTATTGGTAAACGCTGTATATATGTAAATGATATCTGCCGTCCGTCTCTTTGTATACCATATGCGAACTAGTCCCCCAGTTTTTGAGATATCGACCTGAAATTTTGCACATGCCATTATCTCACAAAAAATTTTAAGAAGGTTAGGCAATGATGCAATCTCGGATGAATTAGTGTTTTTATTTCAAAAATATCAAAAACAAGAAAAAACGTTAACTTCGGTTGCACCGAAGCTAAATACCCTTCACAGGTGCATTTCTGTTAGTAACTATGTGTTCAGTTTGGAAGCTATATGCTATAGTCCGTTATAATTAGTTCCGCTACACCTACAAACTATATTACATTGCGGAGAAATTTGGTTCGCTATTTAATGAAAAAAGTAAATCATAATTTTGTGATGACATTTAGCCGAAGTTGACCATATATGAACTTGATTTTGATTGGTCGGTTTGTATAGCAGTCCGACCTTAACAATTCTTTGAAGATTAAAGCGATATCTTGGGCAATAATCTATACTAAATTTCAAGTAATGTTTCTTGTCACATAAGAACTTAATTTTGATTTTTCAGTTTGTATGGTAGGTTTTGTTATCCGATCTGCAAAATTTCTTCAACTATTGTAGCGTTGCCTTAGAGCATAAACCACGACAAATTTGCAGAATATACAAGTATATCGTAAACTGATAAAGTCTCCAATGCAAGCATTTGACTTCGATCATTCAGTTTGTATGGAAACTATATGCTATAGTATTCCGATGTGAACAATTTTTTCGGAAATTACATTGTTGCCTTAGAAAATAATCCATACCAAATTTCGTGAAGATACCACGTCAAATGCGAAAGTTTACCATACAAGCCCTTGATTCCGATCGTTCAGTTTGTATGGCAGCTATATGCTTTAGTTAACCGATCTGAACAATTTCTTCGGAGATTACATTGTTGCCCTAGAAAATAATCTTTACCAAATTTGGTGAAGATACATTGTCAAATGTGAAAGTTTTCCATATAAGAACTTGAACCGATCGTTCAGTTTATATGGCAGCTATATGTTATAGTGGTCCGATATCAGCCATTCCGACAAATGAGCAGCTTCTTGAAGAGAAAATGACGTTTGCAAAATTTCAAAACGATATCTTAAAAACTGAGGGACTAGTTCGTATATATACAGACAGACGGACAGACAGACGGACATGGCTAAATCGACTCAGCTCAACATACTGATCATTTATATATATACTTTATAGGGTCTTCGACGCTTCCTTCTGGGTGTTACAAACATCGTGACAAACTTAATATACCCTGTTCAGGGTATAACAATAAAAATGTCTCATTATTCCACGAAAAGAAAAAGAAACATCATTAACAAGCAAACAACTCCGATTCGGACGAGCAAACTGTAATAAAATCGTCACAACGTAAAAAGCGGCATAACACCCATTCGTAAAAAATCTATACCCTTTAGTCAGAGATGGCTTCGTGTCTTCAACGAACATCTTTAAAACAAAGATAGAACTAATTTTGATGCGTCAATTAAAATGCATTGATTGAAAGTCACGATTTCTCTATATGAGAGTTAATATGTGGGTTATTCACGAGCAATAATATGGGCATATTTTATAGTATATATGTATGTATATTGGTTTTACAATTTTCTACTTCAATAACTCGAGAACTATTTTTTTCCAGGATTTTGAAAAGTTGCGCTGAGATTCCAAATCTGCAACTTGGGTACCTAAAGATAAAAAACTCTACCAGTTTCTCCATTAAACACTATTAACCATTGAGGACAAGATCTCAAAATCCGCCTGGATGACGTCGGCTATTTTTCTATTTTTAAAGAATAGTTTCATGAAACATTCGTTCCGCAGGTACAAGTTCCTTTTGAATTTTGTTGAATTTTGTTTTGAAACATGCCAATTGAAGGTCTTCTCTTAATCGACAATGCTCCTTCCAGTTGAAGCTGAACTAATAACGGAAGACGGACAAATTTTCGCAATGTTTACACCACGAAATGTTATAACCCCTTAATTCGGCCCGTGGCTCAGAATGCAATAAAAATCACGAAGTTTCACTACAGAAACAAGTTTCTATCTTCAATAGCAGCGATGAAGTTTTTTACTCCAGTCAATGAAGAAGCTAACATTAAGA
The DNA here is from genome assembly GCF_023373825.1 of Bactrocera dorsalis. NCBI lineage: Eukaryota > Metazoa > Arthropoda > Insecta > Diptera > Tephritidae > Bactrocera > Bactrocera dorsalis. Next base: position 28,047,903 of record NC_064306.1, on the reverse strand, counting down.
GCTGTAATACATCTTTTGGTAGATGCTTGGAGTCGACTCAGAGTAGAAATCTTAGCTAATTGGTGGAAGAATATTTTAAATTTTGCGGAAATGATGATGATGCTGACGATACAAGGTGCGTTCCAAAGTAATGTCGACTGGTGCATTAGAATATGCTATCTTTATCGATTGTCGAGGGAGAACTTCATGACATTTTATCGATTAGAAGTGAAGTTATTGTGTTTTAAGAGTCAGTATGTTTGTGTTATCGGTGCGAAAATGAGCTTCAAACAAAGAACCAACATTAAATTTTGTTTTAAAACTGGTAAAACTTTTACCGAAACGTTTCAATTGATGAAACAAGTTTATGGCGATGATTACTTATCCCGCAACGAGTGGTTTCAATGTTTTCAAAATGGTCGTGAGGACATAAATGACGATCAACATGTGGGCCAATCAAAATCCGTGATCACTGGAAATTTCATCGGAACTGTGCGTGAATTCATCAAAAAACAGCCGAAATCATCATTGAAATTCATGGAAATGGAATTGAACATCTCCAAAACATCGATTTATCGCATTTTGACCGGTTTGTTGTACACAAATTGACTGACGACCAAAAATTGCTCAGAATCCAACATTCGAAGAACGATTATTTGACCAAAAATCGCATTTTAACCATTAACCACTCCCCGTATTCACCTGATATGGCACGTGCGACTTCTTCCTTTTCGGAAAAATGTATTTGCCCAGTAAAGGAAAGCGTTATGCAGACGTAGAGGCCATTCAATAGGCTTGCATACTGGCGGCCATACCGGCCAACGAGCTAAAACACTCGTTCGACATACTTTTGGACCATGCAAAAAGCAGTATTGAAGCAGAAGGAGACTATTTTGATTAAAATAAATTGATTTTGCCGAAAAAAACATGTGTTGTGTTTTTTTTTTAAGTCTTGTTTACTTTGGAAAAATGCTAGTAAGTAGTATGCCGTTGGCGGTTTTAAAAGAAAAACGGGAAGCCACAATTAAAATCCTGAGATCTTTTTAAATAACATATTTCTTAAACATTTCCTATAATATCTTTTAAGTACGAATTAATATGTATTTCGCATACATATACAATACTACAATAATAAAATGTGAATTTATATGTGTAAACTTAAATATATTAACTTATTTAGTTTGGTCATTCGAAAACGTGAACATTTCGCAAATGTGAACTGTCTTGGTTTCAGTTAGTTTACGTTTTCGAGTGTGCGCTGTATATTGAAGCAAAAGAGCTTTCTTAGCTACTTTGCATGAAAGTATGTGTGAATATCCGCATCATAAGTCAATTGAAAGCAAAAGCTTGCAATAAGAGCTTTTCAAAAAGCTGAGCTTTTTAAAACGGAAACAAAAATGTGAGCTTTAAGCACTAAAGACATTTTAGCATTAATTGTAAAAACATTCTAGCTTTTGATACGAACTTCATGCCTTCAAAAGTTTTTCTCAAATTTTACAAAATCACCAATACTTGCAGTGCAAGAAAGCTATCATATTTAGGAGATATGAAGCATAAGTATGCATTACAAGACAAATGCAATGGAAGTATAAAAGAGGAAATATGAAATTTTTTTTAAAGTAAATATGTATAAAGGTTCACGGCTCGCCAGTATATGACATGGGATTTACAGGTAGATTGAGATAAATGAATAAATACCGTTTTTACGGTGAAACACCGCAGACAAATGATTAAGAATCAAATCATATTTTGATGAGAAATTTAACAAAATACAGGATTAAACTTGTGGTGACAAAATCTTTTCTACAAAAATATCATTATTATTTTTTCTTTCCGTAAAACAATTCCAATATATGTTTTGTTTATGATTAGATCTGCAAATAATTAAATCAAATCAGCGGTAGTCTAATTCCTAAATTATTCAGATACTATAGTCCTAATTTTATTCTTAACTTAGTTCTTTGATATAATACAGAGGTTCCAGTCAAAAATCTTTAGAGTTATAACGGATTCACCAAGGAACATTCGTGCTGGAAATTTTAGTAAAAATTTTGTTATCTCTATGGTAAAGAAAGAAGTGGAGGACAGCAGAAAGAACTTAAACTAATCAGCTAAATTCATCGGGGGAAGAAAGCAGTTTAGATTTCAGAACTGGCAGTAACTTGAGAACACATAGATATATTGCAAGTGTTTAAAACTCGTTCGCGAGTCTTGAAACCTGTTTTCTTTCCAGCACCTTGACCGTTCACAGTGAACTTTAATAAGTCTAAAAGCAAAAACTTTTACTATTCTTTCTCATTATTTCTTGCGTCCAACATTTATTTGATTTTCTTTAACAAGCAGTAGCGGCAACCCTGTGCACACGAGCTGTCATTATTCCGGTTTCACTCTCAATTCACCTCCATTTCACTCTCATTTCATTCGCTGCGCGCAACAACAAACATATTATGTGTATGAGTGGGTGGTTGGGCGCCAATGTTTTTGGCTCGTTCGGTTGGTCTACTACCACTCGGCTACTGTGTCACTGTTGCGCTGCTTCAACACTTCGCTGTGCCAATGTAGAGGCACATTTTCATAACCACTTCCTGCTTTGCGACCATCTCTGCTGCTGCTGCTGCTTCTTCTTCTTTTGCTGCTTCGTTGAATAAATACAACACTTTTGTAAGCCATGACTTTTCGGACACGCTCTGTATACACGCTCAGTTGGTAACGGGATATCGAATAGAGTGCACGTGCAAAGCGGTTAAATGCGCTTGAGGCGCGCGCGTCCTATGACAAATTTATGGCTATATATGTGTGTGTTTGTGTGTGAAAATGGAAAATAAGTGATTTTGAGTTTGCTTTTTTATATGGTGAACAAAAATTAGGCAAATAGTGCACACACCAAAGAAATTGAGCGCTACGGACAGCCCCTAAAAGCATGCTTATGCTGCTGCAGCGCGTTTACATAGCACAGAACACTGCCTACATATAGGCGCATAAATATTATGAAACATAACAAGGCAACGGAGTATTTATGCAGATAAATAGTTGATTTGGCAGAATCTCAGAGCATTGCGGCTGCTGTGCATTTCCTCGAAAGCCAGTCGCTAAAAAGAGGTGAGCAGCACGGGTATGTGTGCACCTGAATTGTGTTTAAGTGTGTTAAATGCATATAGAAATGGTTATGGAAAGTGTTAAAGTGCTCTTCCAGTGTATTTGTTTGTTGTATTGAAAGTGTTCAATTTCATGCGACCTACAAACCGAGCGTTTACCAAACACATACATATGTGTGTATGATAGCGAGTAGCCGAAATTTTCACGCCTCACTAGGAGAAAGGCGTACGAAAAATAGTAAAAACATATGAAGCAACAAAGGCAAGTCAAAAAATTCTGCAAGCCCTCAACGGTTAGTGTGTCAATGTGTTAGCAGTATTTTTTACAATTTTCTTTTATTTTTTAATGCAGGAAAATATGCCATACACTGTAGACAACTAAAGAATTTGTATGTACATATGTCTATATGTGCTTATGTTGTACGTGTGTTTATGTTTTATAATTCTGCACACAACTGTAGTTGTTTAAGCCACCAATTACTGCTCAGACAGCGTTTATGTCATCGCCGTTGTGCGTTGATGTGTAAAAATCGGACAATTTTCGGTGATTCTAACAAGCTAATTAATGTAAACACACACACAAGCGCATATAGTAACACACACATGCACAGCTGGGCGGCAATGACAACAAATATTGCCATTGTTGTGTGACATTTGTGTTCTTGTTTAATTTTTTTTTTTCGTTTTTCGGCTACGTGATTGCCATATGTTTGTTGTTGCTTGTTTATGATTGCACACTGTTTGCTGCAAGGCCACTCGCACACTTTGCGGCCACGGTGATTAGTTGTTCGGTGCAAAAACAGTGCGTTGCTAGTCTCTAGTTGAACATATTTGAACAATTGTACGGTTGTAAATATATTTTGCTTTATGATTTGTGGGCTTAATGCGCCCAATTGTGGCCTCAATATGAAACCAATGTTATGAGGCAACAGCATGGCCCACAAAACATGCCCGAAAACAACAACAAACCAGAAAATATGTTGACTTCAGCTGCGAGGATGTTATAATACCCTTCACAGAAGCTTCTTTATAGCATAAAAGGGTATAACAGAGGGAATATAGAGATTTCGATCGGTCAGTTTGTACAACATATATGTATATGCTTTATGCCACATTTCGTCAAGATATCTTGTCAATTAAAAAATTTTCCTGTATAAGTGACTAGTTTTGGTCAGTCAGTTTATATGACATTTATACGCTATAGTAGCCCGTTATCAACGATTCGGACAAATGAGCAACTGCTTGGAGAGAAAAGGACTAGTAGAAAATTATCGTTCAATAGCGCCAAAACTGAGGGACTGATACGCATATACACCGATGGACACTAATCATTTTTATTTCAACTTTATAGTGTCTCCGATGTAGCCTTTTGTATGCAAAAATCTTCGTTCAGGGTATAAAAATTGCAATTATGTTGAAAGGAAGGTGTGTGTGCACGTCTTCGTGGGAAAATCAACACAGTCTCAACAGAAATCAAACAAGCCACAAATACACACACACACATATGTATGTAATAAGTAAAGAGTGCTTGTCTATATGTATGTGTATGTGGGTATTTATATAGCCCTATTTGCTATCACTGGTTGCCATCAAGCATTCTCAAGCTTTATTCAACACCAAACTAACTTCTCTGCTCATACTCGCGTATTGTCACTACCCACAAGCACGATTCAGCCAGTGTACCATGCAAGCCATCAACCATCTCACCAACTCACGAAGCAACCATCGACAGCCATATCATAGAAATATTCCCATTTCAACACAACGCAAAGCATCAACGCATTCCATTCCGACCATTCCATTTCATTCGTCAACTCAAGTCAAGTTGATGCTGCAGCCCCTCTGCCGCTGCGGCTGCTTCCGTGCTGCTGCTAAAATACCATTGTAGTCATTTTATTTTTTTCTTTGCTTCTTACTCCGCTTCTGCTATTTCTTCTGTTGTTATGCTTTGCCTCGCTGCGGTTGCTTTTATTGTTGTTCTCGCAGTCAGTCAGTGTTTATTGTTGTTTTTAAGGCATTACCGTTACTTTGCCATACTTTGCCTTTTCACTTGAGCGTATTAAACTGTGTCAAAGTATTCGTTTGATTTTCAGGACATTTCACTATTGTTGCACTCACCCGCCCGCTATCCAACAGCGTAATGATCACTTTTATTACAACCCTTAGAAACCGCCCACATAGTACTTCAGTTGAGCGGCATAATTGTTGCCTACATTTAGGCACTCATTGGATTTTGCCTTGGATTTCAGCGAGGTTTGGGTCTATATTACAAAATACAATAAGGAAGGTCTAAATGTGGGCCGAAACGAAAATGATTTATCCTTGAAAATAAGTTAGTAATAAATATCAAGTGTCTATCAAGTTTGAAGCGGTTTTGTGAAAATTGAGAAAGAAGTACCGGTTTACCCCAGTTTTTGTACAAAATTAATTTATTAATATACCCCATACGTTGGCAGAAATCAGTTCATCACTTACAAGTGTCTTCGACATAGTAGCTGTGGCTTGTGAAAAATACAATAATGTTATTTTTACACGAAAAAATGTTCTTCTGCAGTCACAGATCAGGAAAATTGTAGGTTCGATCTGAGAAAGCCATTTTATGCTAAAAAAACGGTGGTTAAGTAAAATGTTACTGCATCCCCTATTGGAAAAATATTGAAATTTTCGGCAGAAGCTCAAGAAGGGAGCCACTACTTCCACCTTTGCAAATGCAGGCCATAGTTCAATTTGTTGCAGAGCACCTACCTTGGTCAGTAGAGAAATGACTTAGCATATTGTGATCCAAACAAACTAAAATTATTTTCTTTCGTTTCTGAGGACGCCGAGAATATGAAGCCGAAAACCCCAGATGTTATTCCCTGACGGTAAAACAAAAACCGAAACCAACTTTTGGGGCCGCTTCTCTTATAATGGTACAGGTGCGTCATATTGGATAAAACAAAGCACGAATACCAAATTGTACGTTGATGTAATAGAGTCGACTATGCCATCACCTGCTGAATGGAAATTACCACTGATATGGATCAATAAGACCCCAAGCTTACCCGCAAGTTGGCAGAAAACTGGTTTACTTCAAATATAGTTTATGTTATGCGCCATCTGGCTTTATCACTTGACCTTACTTCAATTGAGAATTTTTGGGCAAAGGATGTATAGAGTATTGTGAAGGGGGTGTGGAAGGCATTTCCTCTCTGGTACTGTGTCGAATACTCTCATAGCTAGAGTGTTTTCATATTCACCGTTGCCAACCTTCTGCAGAACCTCTCTCTTATTTTATATCCTATCTTATCTCATCTTATCTAGCTATCTTCTTCTTCAAAATTTGTTTTGTGCATATTCTCAAAGTGGGGGGCAATAGGAATAACAAAATATCTCCAAAAATCTATAATAAAATCACCACTCCAGATCATTTTAGGTAGATGGAAACTCAGTACTGTCAGAACATGTCATATTGCTGTTATCCCAGCTGAATTCCTTAGCAACTTGTCAGTATTTTCACCCATTCAATCCGCTTCCAATGTTTTAAATTATTTTAAAATATAACGAAGAAGTGATAAGGAGCAGGCATCAGCTTCTTTGTAGAATACGGTCGGACGAAAGCATGCCCAACGATTGGAACTTAAGTATGCTATATTCAATCCACAAAAAGGAAGACGCCACAATCTGTGCCAACTACCGTGGGATTGGACCTTATCAGAGTGAGTTAAGGCCTGGAAAATCTACAACTGACCAGATATTCACCGTGCGACAAATCCCATATCACACAACCACTTCGTCGATTTCAAAGCTGTTTTTGATAGCAAGGCTGAGTAAATTGTCGTTGGAGCTATTCCAAAAGATCCGTCAGGATTAAGAAGGATCTCTCCGAGACGTTCGATACCAAACGAGGTTTCAGACAAGACGACTCCCTATCTGCTGCTGAAGAAAATAATTCGAGCTGCAGAGCTGAATCGAGAAGGCGCAATCTTATATAAAAGTGTACAGCCGCTGGTATGGTGATGGTATTGATAGAATTGACCTCAACATCCGCGTCGTTAGTTCTGCTTTCTCCAGACTGGATAAGAAAGCGAAGTAAATGGGTATGGTACTGAACGAGGGCTAGACGAATTACCTCCTGTCATCAAACAGTCGTTGGAATCATGACTCGACGGAACGATGACATGTGAGATATACGACGATATTGACATAGTTCAACGAATTAGGAGGTAAAGTCGTTCGAATGGATAAAACAATCCAGTTCTGAAAGTATTCGTCGGAGAACCCCGCCAGGGGAAGCAGAGGAAGAGGATGACATCCACTGCGTTGAAAAGACCTGGTGGAGAAGGACTTAGCTACACTTGGAATCTCCGATTGGCGCCAAACAGCGAAAAGAAAGAACGATTGGCTTGCTCTTATAAACTCCATGAAGTATAAAGTAAAAGTACCATACAAGTATAAGTCATCATTACAAGCTGAGTCGATTAGCTATGTCTGTCTGTACATCCGTCCATACGTCTATTTGTATATGTGCGTACTAGTCCCTTAGTTTTGGAGATATCGAGATGAAATTTTTAATTTTTATTTTCATGTCAAAGAAACTGATCATTTGTCGGAATCGCCGATATCAGATCACTTTAGCAGCCACTCAAACTGAAGGATCGGAATTAAGTTCTTGTATGGGAAGCTTTTTCATTAGACGAGATATTATATCTTCAATGCATGGGATGTGGCATAGGCAATGGTGACGAAGGAAGTGCTTACATCGGATTGCTCTAGCATTATTTTGTCAATGAAACTAAAAGATCGGAATCAAGTTCTTGTAATGAATCTTTTACTGTAATACATACATTTGCAAAGGGTATTATAGCTTCGGTACTACCAAAATAAAGGTTTTTTTGTTTTTGTACTAATGTGTCATATTCGAAATATTTACTATTTCTAAACCTCAAAGAATGTTCCAACACTGTTTAAGTATTTCTGTGCCTTACAAAAAAGACAACAATAAAACCAAAAACTTGTGAAAAACTAGAAAGAATGAAAATAATTGTCTTGACCAACTGTTAACAAATGAGACCAATAACATGGGAAACAACAACAAAGCTCAGAAATAAAGTCGTTTCCATACACAGCAAGCGACGACGAGATGTCTGCAAAATGCGTTCTAACAACAACATCAATTGCAAATGCAAATGGCACACAATAACAACCGTTAAATTTGTGCAAAATAATAAAGCAACAGCCATTTTCGGTTATGTAAAAGCTCAAAACTCTCGCAAACATTTTGTAGAGTAGTCAGTATTTGTCAGTGTTTTACTGTTATGTCGCTCAAAAGCTATCACCATCTAAAATCCATTTTATTGGCAATTGCATAAATTAAGCTTACGGTTGTGGCAAGCCAAACGGTTGTGTCCTAAAGCTATGAAAGCGATGAGTGCATAATAAAAAGATATATAAAGTGAAGCCGAATTCAACTGGGGCGAGAGCGACTTGAGAAAGTTAAGAAAGGCATTTCAACGTAATAATAATTATAAAATAATAATACTTGAGAATTTGCAGTTTATATGAGAATTAAAAACGATCTTGTGAGTCTATAATTTCTTCTTTTCAGCTTCTAAAAATAAAGTAAAACGGCTATTCATTTATCCCGTATATTGCTATTAAAAGGTTCAAAATGTTCGGTGGACTCAAAGGTGGTTCCAAAGCATTAAAAAATAAGAAACATGAACTAGTGATAAAATATATTAAACCTTAACTTGGTTTGAATATCGTATCCTAGCCACTTTTTTACTACAACAAAAGATGAGAGCTTTCCCCACTTTGCAAGTTTTTTAACGGGTGATCCAAGTAGACATACTTTCTACAATATCCTTTTTTTGACAGATCACTCGTAGGTCATGTCAAGCGGTCAAGTTTATTTTGTTCAGTATTGTTTGGTCTTTTATCCAGGAAAGACTTACGCCTGAACAATGTTTACAAATCGTTCAACTTTATTACGAAAATTCACGTTCTGTAAAGGATGAGTTTCGCGAGCTTTGCTCAACTTATGGTCAATATAATCGGCCTACTGAGGGTACTATTCGCAACACCATCACTCATCTTAAGACCTAACATTTATTATTGGACAATATTCGACCTAATAGCCCCGGCTCAGCACGCAGTGAAGAAAATATAGCAGTCATAGCTGAGAGTCTACACAAAGCCCGTGGAGGATCGATTCGACGGCATTAGCAGCAACTCGGACTGACGTAAGGAACGACTTGGTGCATTTTACGACGAGATCTTAAATACAGCTTGTGCAAGAACTGAAGCCGCTCGACCTTTCCAAGCAAAATCGCTTCGTTCTATGGGCTCTTGAAAAGTTCCAAGAAGATTTGAGGCAAATTTCGTTCAGCGATACGGCTTACTTCTGGCTCAATGGGTATATAAACAAAGTTGCATATTTAACCAGAAAAATAACAGTTTGGTGTTTGTTTGGTTTATGGGCCGGTGAAATCATCAGTCTATATTTCTTAAAAATTGATGCCGGTGAGAACGTAACCGTCAATGTTGACCGTTATCACGCCATGATAACCGACTATTTGATGTCTGTAATTGACGCTCGTGATCTTGGCGACATTTGGTTTCGATAAGACGGCGGCACTTCTTACACATCGCAGCAATCAATGGATTTCTTGGTAGAACACTTCGGTGAATTGATGAATTTCACGGCCTTTCGATTGGCACCCAGGAGCATGTGATGTCCCGCGGATACACTTTTTATTATGAGAATACGTAATGTATGCGGACAACCCCACTTCGGTTCAGACCTTGGAGCAAAACATTCGCCAGTTACCAGTGGAAATGCTCGAGCGAGTCATCAAAAATTAGACTTAACAGATGGACTATCTGAGACATAGTCGCGATATCATCAAATATAAAAGCTTTGGATAAATTCTTCCATACTTTTTTCCAAACAAATGGCCGTCTTCAATCATATCGTTTAATATCCTTTCTCAAAGCAATGGCTCGAGAATCTCACTTGCAGTTGGAAGATGCTTGTCGACTAGCTTTACATACTCATTTTATCACTTAGGGGAAGAAAGATGAAGAAGTTGGATTGATTTCTGATCGCAAAAACAACGCATTTCAAACTAGAAAATGATTGCCAATTAAGGCGATTGGAAATATTTTAACGCAAAGGAATGAGTAGGGATTGAACTAATTTCTTAAGGTTGCTTGAAGTGAATAATGCGACGAAGCGACTTTAAATTATTTCTTACCTAATCGTAGAAACCATACATTGGCATTTTAAGCCTTAAAACATTGATAAGAAGTACAATGCCTTCTTAAGAATACTTGGTTAAGTTGGAATAAGTCACTTCCCGGTAAAGAGAGCAGCATACCAAGAAAAGCGAAAGTAAAGTAATTGCACAAGAAGAATAAGTGTTTGGAATGCATTTATTCCCCGCTGCCGTTAAAACCGTTAGTTCAACGAGCACACCCAAGCAAAAACACAAAGATAGACAGTCACACGGACACACAGATAAATATATAGTAGCCTAGTTAAAGCCCTTAAGCGTTGAGCTTTGCAAAAATGCTACGTGCGGCGGATAGCAGCCCCAAGTGATGGGTACGTCTATGAGTGCCAACTAACCAACTTAAACTTATAAGTGTGCGGTTCTGGCGTTTGCGTTCGTGCTGTGTGAATGTGTATGTATGTATGTATGCGGTGTATCTAATAATCTTTTCTTCCTGAAGTCACCACTGAAAAGGCACACGCAAGTATTGTTATGCATGGCTGTGTTAAGATTCTGAGAAAAATGTGTTCAGTATTTCACGTATAAGAGCAAGATTTACTTTTGAAAGTTCATAGTTGTGAGTAAAATACTCAATTGCATTACATAAGTTATTGTATATAAAACTTTTTAAATTCATGGGACAGTAATGCTTAGCTGTCGCTGAGATACATTTTTCAAAAATATTTTTTTATACTGCTATATTTCGTGCTTCGAAAAGGAGCTGCCTTTATGCCGCTATATCTGAACTTGGACAAAACTAATCTGAACTAACGTTGGGCAACACCAAAAGCTCCGTCAGGATCGGGAAGGACCTCTCCGAGCCGTTCGATATCAAGCGAGGTTTCAGATAATATAACCCCTATCATGCGACTTCTTCAATCTATTCCTGGAGCTGCAGAACTGAATCGGGAAGGTACAATCTAGAACAAGAGTGTATAGCTGTTGGCTTAAGCCGATGACATCGATGTCATGGGACATAACAGTTCTGCTTTATCTAGGTTGAAGAAAGAAGCAAAGCAAATGGGACTAGTAGTGAACGAGAGCAAGACTAAATATCTCCTGTCATCGAACAAACAGTCTTCGAAATCCTACATAGCTTCGTCTATCTTGGAACCAGCATTAATACCAACAACAGCGTCAGAGTCGAAATCCAACACAAAATAACTCTTGGCAGCAGGTGCTACTTTCGACTGAGTAGGTAACATGTGAAGTAAAGTCCGGTCTTGACGAACAAAGGCCAATTTCAACAAGTTATTCAACATACCCGTCCTGTTATATGGTGAAGAGGTATGGACGATGACAACCCCTGATGAGTCGGTGTTACGAGTTTTCGAGAGAAAGATTCTGCGGAAGATTTATGGTGCGCAAAGGCAATAGCGAATACCGCAGTCGCTGGAACGATGAACTGTACTAGATTTACGACGCCATTGACATAGTTCAGCGAATTAAGAGACATCGACTACGCTGGCTATCTTATGTTGTCCGAATAGAAAAAAAACACTCCAGCTCTGAAAGTATTCGGCCCAGTACTCGCCGAGGGAAGCAGTAGAAGAGGAAGACCTCCACTCCGTTGTAGAGACCAGGTGGAGAAGGACCTGGCTACACACGGAAACTTCAATTGGCGCTAAACAGCGTAAAGGAAGAACGACTGGCGCAAGTTTGTAAACTCCTCTATAACCGCGTAGGCGGTGTTTACGATAATAAGGAAGGAGAAGTACACCTCAAACGTAAGCAAAATGACTGCCGGGAGTGAATTAAGGACTATAATCAATATTCGGCAACATTCTTCAATACAATTTGTGGAATTGTTCTAGCCCCTGAAACAATTATAGGAATCTTTCAAAACGTTAATTATCAACAAACAAATGTAAATACCAAATATAGACGAAGAATCAGTTAAGGAAAGAGACAATGCTGCCCCGCAGTAGTAGTTACAGCTTTCAGAAAGTACTCATCCGAATTTCCGTGAAATACTGAAGTAAAAATTGCGTGTACATAAATACAGCACTTATATATAAATATTTACCCATTTACTCAAGTCATAGTTCTATGTCACGAGACATATGTAGCTACACCTGATTCTACGGCCTTTGTTCATATATGTACATATGTATATAGACAAAAACTGTGACACAGCTACTTGGAATGACATCCATAGTACACAATAGTTGAATACCAATAAGTAGCCAGCCACTGCTGCATCACAAGTGGAATGACCTGTGACTAGGTTAATGAAAACTCTCCACTATCAAGCAGCGACACCAGCAGAAACAGCAGCACTGCGACAATTGATGCACACACATGTATGGGCAAGGGGCATGAGCCTGGGCACTCTTTTGTATGGGCATGTGTGCATGCAACACTATTCATATGGAAATTATGTCTTACAAAATCACATAAACTTGCACCGACACACACACACGCGCGCGCATACGCATGAGTAAACATGCACAAAAGGCAGGGACATGCCCACACACATACAACTGCATACTATGGTCATGTGTGATGGTTGCCATAACTAGCATTCAGCGCTCTTCGCCCGAAGCTGGGCGAGAATCGCTGCTGCCGCAAGAGCGTGTAAGTGGGGCGTGAGCTGAGTGGGCGTTTTGCGCTGGCTTTTAGCAGCCAGCAAAATGGTTAAATACTTTCGTGGTTATGTTGGAGGTTGGTTCTTGGTCGAGCACAGCCAACTTGGTGGCCAATATCAATAACTGCAGATTGTAATCGCACTGCGATATGGCATTTATTACATCAGCGAATTTTTAGCACTACAGAGTGACAGAGATGCTCTGGTTAACTAAATATGTAACTAAATTGAAATGAAAATTTTGAAAACGTCTACTAAAGGCTGTGGACGAGTTGGTTATGTTTATGACTACCACTCGTTGAGTGTGTAGTTCAAGAATCAACTATTAAAATATTATTAATTAAAATTGGTTTATTATTTTGTACGAAATAGCTGTTTCTCGATCGTAAAATTGTGAAGAAAAAATTTGTTGGACAAAATTTTCCTGTTGATCCGGCAATGTTGACATAGAGGAATACTTAAGCCAATCATAACAAAAAATTAGAAATTCATATTTCATCTTTAGGCCCGGAATGGATAGCACCCCATTAAATTAAAATTTTTCCGAAACCGTTCACAGCACTGAATCTAGCAGAGAGCTGCATTTTAGCTTATAAAGCGTGAGCCATTTTGAGGTTCCCTACTTTTTTAAATAAAAAACACAGAAACTTTAAACATAATGGGAAATATTTATTATCATTCGAAAGAACATTCTTTGGCATTTATTTTTTGAAAATTATCTCTTTGAAATGTCCATCCGTTGACTCCAATTTTCGATGACCCGTTCGAGTATTTTAGCTGGTGACTGGCGAATTCAGATCCAAGGCCTGAATCCGAACGAGATTGTCTGCATAAACTTTAGACATTTCATATTCCCACATGTGTGATACAACACGACTTTGGTGGCCAATCGACCGGCGCCAAAACGTCAAATTATCTGGTCACCGAAGTGTTCTCTTAATAAATTCATTGATTGATGCGATGTGTGGAAGAGGCGCCGTTTTATCGAAACTAAATGTCACTGAGATCACGTGCTTCAATTTCAATCATCAAATAATCGGCTATAATGAAGCGATAACGGTCGCCATTGACGGTTACGTTCTCACCGGTATCATTTTTGAAGAAATATGGACCGATGATTCCATCGGCTCACAAACCACACCAAACCGATGTTTTTCTAGATGAAATGACATCTCTTAAATTTCTTCAGATTGCTCTTCGTCTCAAATGTGGTAAGCTTGCTAGATTACATACCCACTGTATACATAATCATTGAGGAATTGAAAACGTCGGATCTCCTTGGAACTTTCCAAGAGCCCAAAGAGAGAAGCGATGTCACTTGAGAAGGTCCATGTGCTTCAGTTCTTGTACAAGCTATATTTGGTACGCTTTCAATTTAAGATCTCAAGTAGTTCCATACGTCAGTCCGAGTTGCTGCGTCTATACTCTCGGTCGAATATTATCCAATAATGAATGAAGATGAGTGATGGTGCGGCAGGTTTATGCTTTAAACATTTATTTTATCAAATATTATGGAAAAAGTAACCGGATTATAAAAATTACAGCAAGATTAATTGCCTAAACTCCTAAATCCTTCTTTTTAAGACTAACTACCTTTGAGTTTTCTACAGTTCGTCAGAAGGATTGAGATCTGAGCTCATGATCATTTTTATACCCTGAACACGGTGTATTACGTTTGTCACGAAGTTTGTAACATCTAGAAGGAAGCGTCGGAGACCCTATAAAGTATATATATAAATGATCAGTATCTTGAGCTGAGTCGATTTAGCCATGTCCGTCTATCTGTATATATACGAACTAGTCCCTCAGTTTTTAAGATATCATTTTGAAATTTTGTAAACATCATTTTCTCTTCAAGAAGCTGCTCATTTGTCGGAACTGCCGATAACGGACCACTATAACATATAGCTTCCATGAAAACTGAACGATCGGTTCATTTGACAAGATATATTCACGAGATTTGGTATAGATTATTTTCTAAGGCAACAATGTAACCTCCGATGAAATTATTCAGATCGGTTAACTATAACATATAGCTGCAATGCAAACTGAATAATCGGAATCAAAAGCTTGCATGGGAAACTTCCTCATTTGACGATATATGTTCACGAAATTTGGTATGAGTTATTATTCATAGAAATAATGTAATATCGGAAGAAATTGTTCAGATCGGCTCACTATAGCATATAGTTGCCATACAAACCGAGCGATCAGAATCAAGGGCTTGTATGGAAAACTTTCGCATTTGACGTGGTATCTTCACGAAATTAATTAATAATTATGGATTACTGCTTTAGGTAATAACATAATCTCCGAAAAAATTGTTCAGATCGGATTGCCTTAGCACATAGCTTCCATACAAACTGGACACATAGTTACAAAAATAAATACACCTGTGAAGGGTATATTAGCTTCGGTGGAGCCGAAGTTAAGGTTTTTTCTTGTTTACAATCATACCGTTAAATTCTTATATTGTTTCCGCGAAAGAATTAGTAAAGCAATCACCAAAAACTCAATACCGAAAAACACCAAATCGTTCATATTTATTGGCAAAACATCAAATTTAAGTAAAATATATTGAAGTCAACTCTTAAATATGTATTATTTTAAAGTAATCAGCACATGAAATATTAGTTATTAATAAAAATAGCGAAACCGCGAAATAAGAGTGCACTCCTCGAAGTTGTTGCAACACGCCACGGCACTTGAAAGTGCAATCAAAATGGGAATATAGCAATTTCCTTAGTCCGCCCACGTCCACTCATCAACGCGCAATATATCAAATAATAACTGTTTGGATTTTTATTGCGCGCGTTGGCCTATCAGATCGTTTTGACAGCCACCAGCAAATGCTTCCGCTTTAAGAATTATTTATAATTACACGCAGTATTTTCCTTCCACTTGTGTGTAGTTCAAGGTCAACAGATTGAAGAAAGCAAAAACAACTACTTTTTAAGAAGGAGAGATTATGTTCCACATTATATAATATATTTAAAAGTTAGAGGAAGATTAAGTTGTTTTCCTTCTCTGGTAGAATGAGTATTTACTAAAACAACAGTGAACCTTGATTTGAGTGTAGGTTTTTACTAGCCATAGATATATAATTAGGATGAATGGAACCATATGTAGAAGCTCACTCAAATGAGGAAAGTTTTCTGAGCGCCATTCACTTGGGAGTGACCAGAAATGATTATTTTACATATGGCTCAAGCAGCTCACGACTTCCGGTCTTAGACTGAGTATCTTCTGGGTAGCCAAAAAAATTTGTTTACAGCCGAACTGAAGTGAGAGTGCGTATCATCCCTCCACAGGGTTGTGTTCTTTGAGATCCGTCACGTAAAACAAAACACGCCCAATAAAAAGAACACAGAAGCCTCGGATGAGACGACCACTGCACCCTGTGTCTCTAACATGAGTTGGCAAAGTTTTGGGCAAATTTAAAATGTCACATTGTCGAGTAATCGATACCTCATCTTATGTAGCTTGTTTTCATTTAATTATAAAATGTTCATTTATTTTGTTTCACTTCTCTATTAAAAAAGACATGCCGTGGAAAATTTATGTCAGTTCGAGAAGCAGTTTTCAAATGAAATAATTATTAAAGCAACATTTGCGGCTGTCAGGGTTGCCATGTGTACATAAATTTGGCGGAGATATATTGTCAAATAAAAAAAATGTTTCATACAAAAATTTGATTTTGATCAGTTAGTTTGTTTAGCAGCTATATGCCATAATTGTGTGATCTGAACAATAGTTCGGAGTTTGTACCAGTGTCTTCGACAATAACCTGCGTCAAATTTCATGAAAATATCTTGTCAAATGAAAAAGTTTTCCTTACAAGAACTTTACAAGAACTTGATTTTGATCGGTTAGTTCACATGACAGCTATTTTCTATAGTGGTCCAAAGTCTATTCAGTTTTTTACGAAATTACTGGACCCCATAAGTCCTTACCAAGAGAATTGATATTGCAAAAACCAAGACTAACATAGCGAGGCTGAAAATGAGCGCTAATGTTAATTCAAACAAAAAATTATTTATAAATAATTTCTCACTTTAATTCAGTGACTACGTTTTCTGGTCGAACGACCGGCATATATGTAAATACCGATATCTCGGCACCTCTATCTCGGCGTGCCAGAATCTCGCCCACGCAATGGTACTCAGTGATTGTATCACATTGTGTCGTCGAACATCTTGTACGCCACTCGACGACGGCATGTCTTTGATGTGAAAATGGGTCGGATCAAGTTTCAAATTCAATCAAAAACTGTCAACGCACTCAACGCAAAGCCAACTGAAACTCTGTAGGGAAATCCGCTGATGCTGTATTGCTGACGTTTTAGTGAAATGGAAACCAGGACTAGTGCGCGCACACTTTTCTGTGTTTTGTTTTTTGTTGCTCTTACCCCATTGCTAGTGACTAGTGAATTGAATATATTCATCTGTAGAGAACGGTAAAAGTTCTGAATAGGAAATTTGTTTCATTAGTTTAAGTTTTCCCTTCACCAACAACAAAGTCATTGCGAATGAAACAAGTTGCGTGTAATTTATGTTTCAAGGTATGAATGTGTGTGTAAGTGCGATATGCTAAATTAAATGTAAGAAGAGATGAGTTGAAAGTGTGGAACTTGAATATTGTAAACTTTTGAATGTCGATGCTGAGAATGTAACAAATTTAACGGAAGTAGATCTAAATGAAATCAAAACAAATACGAAGCATACATTGGTTGAGTATACACATACACACATACAAGTATATGTATACTCGTTTTTTTATTTATTTTTTTGTTTTTGATTTATTTGCTTTTAAATAAATCAATTTGCATTTATAAAAGCTTAAATCTATCTAAGAAGCAAATCTAGACACGGTACATATATGTAGTTATGTTGAGAGTAGGTAGGTAGGAGTGCAGCCCTATAGGACTCAATTAGCACTTGATGTGCCATTTTGATACGTTGAGAGTACACAGCACAATAATTTTTATCTGTAAATTGAATCCTTATGTTATTCATATAGCCCGAAACCGCCAGAAGTATTCAGCAAATTATTAAGTTCTGAATACACCTGCCATCCGCTGATGCTTACTGTGAGCAGCTTAGAAAAATGCGGGCTTAAATTGACTCAACGTAAACCCTTAGTCCATATTGGAACAATACTCGAATAATCTAAAATTAATTGTAACAGACAATAATGCTGGGCATCTCCTAGGCATGGGATCCACCAAACTCCTACATTTCTGGAGAAGAATGGCCTTCCACAATTCTATAACACCTTCGAACTCCTTCGTATTTGACAGGTTCTGTCCAAAAATTCTCAGCTGTATTAAGGTCATGTGGCTAATCCAACCAGCTCTTAATATCAACTCTAAGTAAACTAGTTTTTTTGCCCACTTGCTGGTATACTTGGGGTCTTTATGTTGTCGGTAGACCCATATAAGCATCAATTTCTATTCAGCGTGTCGTATAATAGTCTAATCCATTTTTCAACATACAATTTGGCACTCATGTTTTCTTTATTCCAATATAAAGTACTATAGAAGCCCTCCCATACCTTGCTTTTGACACATTCATATTTTACCGTCCCAGAAATATACCTGGGATCAAAGCGTTTTGTAGCCTTCGTGTATACTCTCACAATCTCTAAAACTAATTAAAACAAATTTAGTTTAGTCCGATCATAATACTATGTTACATCATTTTTCAACTGGCCAATGCAGGTGCTTTTCAACAAATTGAGCTCTGGCCTGGCCTAGCGACTCTTTTCATGGGTTTCCGCCGAAAAGCTTAACTATTAGCACCTTTGTTTCAATAGGGGGCGGAGTAACCTTAACTCATCTTCAATTTTAGGCGTAAAATAGGTTTTCTCGGTCCAAAAACATACTTTATCTCAACCGTGACCACGGAAGGGACTCTTTTCGTCCCGTTTTTTCGAGATTTCGTTTCCAATTTTTTACATTCGCAACCATTTTGACAGAAAATCCGAGCAATGAAACAGTTGTTAAAGTAAATTTCCGGAATAGCGCGTAGTGATTTACATTTAATGTCTTCAATTCACTCAAAGCGGTTTCCCCGGAGCGGTCGATTGAGTTTGCTGAATAGCGAGAAAATTTGGCGAAAAACTCACAAAGAATCAATACCGTGTGCGAAGGTCTATTATAATATCGTCGTACAAAATCCAAGAATTTTCGGCCCATAACTCCTTGCTGACAGTTTGACCGGTCAGAAGGAATTCGGAGTGTACCACATCTCGATAATCGACGAAAACTGTCAACATAACCGTGATTTTTTACCTGCTTTGACGTGGTATTTTCGGCTTCGCTTCACCTTTGCGATACTCGACCTATTGATCATCAGTTTCCGGGTCGTAAGCATAAATCCAAGACTCATCGCCAGTAATAGTATGGGTCAATACTAGCCTTAGTAGTCAGAAGGCATTGTTTCACAGAGGTTGACACAACGCTGTTTTCCGAATGAATTGACTAATTTTGGAACCAATTGCATTCATTTTTCTTAGGCTTTCAAAATGGTTTTCACTGATCCTTTCGATATTTCAACGATGTCAGTAAGATTTCCGACTGTTTATCGTCGATTCTTAAGTACCAATTCCTTTATTTTATTGACGTCTTGATCATCAGTTGATGTTGATGGCTGTCTTAGATGTAGTTCATCGTCAATGCGTTCTCGACCCACTTTGAATAATTTGTACCAATCAAAACGCTTGGTAGCGGCAAACAATTATCACCGAAGGCCATTTCCAACATTCTGAACGTTTCGGCACCAGAAATTGGATTCCACACACAAAATTTAGTGGAACTTCTGGATAGAATAATTTCACTTATCGTAAAAAGCGCCGAATGCACTTTATGTACTTAAGAAAGATAATCGTGTACTAAACACTAATGATTATTTTGATGTGACATTTGGCACAGGTTAGCTTAACCACCCTAATAATATGGAGAACAGATTTGCCGTCCGTTATGAAGTGTTTATAGTAAACCTTGATATATTATTAAAAATAATTTTTTGTTAATAGTTTAAGAAATATCACATTAAATGCATTTTTGAAAAGACCAATCGTCGATTAAATTACAATTACGAATGCTGTAATTATGCGTAATGTAGTCAATTATTCCTCAAGTATCAAGAATTTTAGTTCTGTCATCTTAATTCTTGTACATATTCCCAGATTATAATATAGAAATTATTCAAATATCTCTACTCAAATATAATATATATAATACTGCCTATGTACACAATGGATCGAAAACGTTTTCTCTATTATGATGAAAATCACAACTATGGCTGTGAAGGCTCTTATAAAGACCGCATAATATTTTAATTAATATTTACTTATTCCTCGTAATCGCTCTTTTGAACTTTGTTCCTGATTTCAAGATCTCATTTGTACATGTCGGGCAGCTCCATACAAACTGGACCACAGAGATAAACCTCAACCTCATAAATTATAATTTTTCTTATTAAGAATCCTTAATTCGTTGAAGGTTGTTTTTATCAAACAAGGTGGCTAAAAAGCACCAGCAAGACGTTTTCTGTTGGATATAAACCGCTGTCGGGTTGTGTTTTCAGAGTTAGTTATAACGGGTTTTGGGAAAAACTATAAATTAATAATCCATTCTAAAAATTTTATTTAATGAGGAAATGCCATTTTATAAATGGTGCATTTTTTAATTTTTATCGGAGAAAATATTGATGTTACGACCCTTATTCAAATCAGCTAAAGCTGATTTAACTTAACATAGTTCAAGGTCGTCTTTTGATGGGCCAAAACTTCAAGAGACTAATGAGCCGTTGTTCAAAATTGTGACATATCAATTTTTAACACTATAATATAATAAAACTCTGAAAATGAAAGTTTATGAGTTTTGTAAGACGATCCATACGAAGAATACAGGATTTGTCCACCAAGTAATAAGACTGATTTTCTTCCGCCGCGACTGTACTTCGGAGCGTGCACGCACCGACTGAAGTCGGTAGAGGGCGTTCCTAGCTAACGAACGAGCGGCTGGTCAGTTGTCTCCAAGCACCTCGATGAAAGCCAAGCATTTTGAGACGACAGAGGGGATCCACGCAGCATGCCCCTCGGCCTTGAAGGCTATTCCGGAGAATCTCTTCCGTGACGTTATCAATGCTAGGAAATCGCGCTGACAGCGCTGCATCGACGCAGAAAGAGCCTATTTTGAAAATTTTTTAAGAATTGTAATGATTGGTTCAATAAATTTTTTTAAATCGACTCAGTCCTATTACTTTTAGGACAAACACTGTAAGCTCGTTCGTCCATAACTATTAAAACAAATTATACCAATAAAGGATGATCCATTTCGAGGTTTTTAAAGAAAAACACAGAAAATTCTAATTTAATGGAGAATGTTTATTATCACTCGAAAGAACTTTCTTTGGTACTTATTTTGAAGATTATCTCTTTAAAATGAGTACAATTTTCGATGACTCGTTGCAGCATTTTGACTGGTGACACGCGTGATGTTTTGCACCAAGACCTGAATCGAAATAGGATTGTCCGCATAGATATGAGACTTTACATATCCCCAGAGAAAAAAGTCTCTCAAAAAATCCATTGATTGATAATATGTGGAGAATTGGCACCCTTGTGTTGAAACCAAATGACGCTGGAATCACGATCTCCAATTTCAGGCATCAAATAGTGGGTTATTATGTGACGATCACCGTCGCCATTGACGTTTACGTTCTCACCGACATCATTTTTGAAGAAATATGAACCCACACCAAACCGTTTTTGTTTCTAGAAAAAATGACAACTCTTGAATCTCTTCTGGTTGGTCTTTGCCCCACCTCTGAATTAAATTCAGGTCGAAAACGTCTGATCCTCTTGGAGCGTTTCAAGAGCCCATATTTATAAAAGTACCTCTACTTGGATTACCCTTTATAAATCTTTTGTTAAAACTACGTTTCATTTACATCTATTTGCAGCATACATCGCTTTTGGATGACAGTTGAAGTATCGAATGAGCACATGCAAACAAGTGATACGCAGTAACAATGGATGGCGAACCGATGTCATTCACCACTCTGGCGCTGCTGCTGCTGTTGGTGATAGCATTCGTGATGTTTGCCTGCCATTGTTTGGGACCGCGTGCAAATACTTGGATGCGTTCGAATAAGGAAGAGAAGATAGGACTATCGAAAAATAAACTATTTCATGCGAATGGTTACATGGTGAGTGGCAATAAAAGATATCTATCCGGAATGTACATATGTATATATGTACTCATAATCATTAAAAAAAATAATTTTCAATTAATCTAGATACATTCGGGTTCGGAATTTTTGCTCAGCAATAGCGGTAGCTTTAAACGTTTTGACACCATCGACAAGGATGACTACCGACAGTCGGGCCAACAGCCAACCCAGCATGCAACCACACCGCTTTGGAACCTCGCTGGCGAGGCGGAGGTAGACGCCAACATACCGCCACAACCGCTACGACCAGCACCTGCACCGGGCACACAGCCGCCCGCAAGTGCCGGACATATAAAGACAGTGACATTTTCATTTCAACAAATCAATGAGACTACGCCAAACCATGAAACAGGCTCACATGGACGCAGCAATGGTGGAGATACGCCATTTAAGCGTTCTTCGATGAAATGTACGAACGCGGCCATACCGAAACCGCTTGATGCGCCCCCGCCGCCACGGCTGTCGGCTTCATCGTCGGCATTGAGCGCCAGCGCCATACCACGACCGGTGGCCAAGAGGCAGGTTTCATTGCAAAATGTCGGTAATGGTGCCGCGGTCATGAGTGGACAAATGGTGGAAGCAATCACAACTCCAACTACAATACAGGAAACTGAAGCTTTATCCTCAACAACTACAACTACCACAACAACGACACAAGCAAACACAAATGGCCAACACAATCACAATCATCCGAAGACGTTAAAGCGTCGTAATTCCAGCACAAATCCCTTTCTATGTGAATCCGCTGAGAGCTTACCGGAATCAAACACTGCCTTACAACAACAACAATCAACACAATGTTACACAAACGCAGGCATGCAAAATATTGCCAACAACAATAGCAACAATAACAATTTAAACGGGCACATTAGCAACGGCTGCAGCGAGGCTCCATCACCAACAACAACAACAACAAACATAAATGGCTCATGTAATCCCTTCTACAGCGAGTCAGCGCCTCGTGCAACAGACGCGATAGCGGTTGACACCAACAACACAACCCCCGCAGCATTAAGCGCGAAATCACTACAACAACAATTTCAAGAATTTCGTAATCGCTCATTTTCCACCACTGAGGCGTCGGCGGAAGACTCCGAACTCAAGTCACTTTCAAGTGGACTGCGGCGACTAACACAAAACTCCACCAATCCCTTCACCGGCTTCACGCAGCGTGTACAAAAGGGGCCACACATGCTACAGAAAACCATTTCCGAGGACTTTCTCTTCCGCAAACTCGGTGTGAACGCAGGTGCCGGCCATAACGCGCCGACAACAGCGCATGGCACACCGAACACGAGTGGCAATGGCAATACCACCTGGACCTTTGGCCGTTCATTGTTGCGTCAAGATTCCCTAATGAGCCTTGGCCGACGCAATAGCTCACAGTGTTCGCTCGATTCGACCTGTGGTTCGATGGAGGGCATCAACTTGGAGCGGGCCATCTCATGTGACTCGGTGAACTCGGACACCTCATCGGTGTTTGTGGGCGAGTTAGATCAACCGTATACACAGATAACCGGCTACTTGTGTGTCGGCCTGCAATATGACAAGTGAGTTTTTAGCTTTGCGGGGAGGCAGGGGGGTTAAAAGTAAGAAACACTATTCCACCGTTATAAAAACAACAAGACAAAACGCAATGTGTGCTTTAGGCAAGTGTTAGTGTACTTGAGTTAGCCGCATTAGGATGCTCGCCTCCAACATAACATACACACACACACAACCACATATAGTTGCATTAATAAGCTTGCGCATATGAACAAGCGCATCTGGCAACCTTTGTTTTCCACCAAGCACAGTCCACATTGTAAATATGCACGTATGTGCTGTGGAGGGGGTTACGGCACTTATGTTTTATGTGCTAACAACCTTTCAAGTGTGCAATGTGCATTCACCCGCATCATATGCTGCATTATTTTTGTTGCAAATGTTATCTTTGTTGTTGCTGGCGCATTCTGTTACTATTTTCTATAGCTTTGTTATTATATTCTAACCAAGCACAACCTGAGCTACAAATAAGTATGTACACATGTGTGTATATTTATTTATCAAATTGTACATATGTATATGTATCTACATATTTACTTAATACCCTAAAGAAAATTTTGGGCTGCAAACAGAGCAATTATTTAAAATCTTATAAAATACAAAAAATAATTAAAATTTTCATATTCTTTTTGCATGTTTCCACAATAACTCCCATTTTCTCCCACTTTAATATAACTTAGCTTCCGGGGTTATATCCACTTATGTATGTCAACAATCGTTTTTTTGGTTTTCATATACATACATATATCTACGAATGTAGAGTTGTGGATGCGGCAATTGTTTCGGTGATATGAGGGTATTTGTAAGAATTATTTAATTTAGTGTAATCGGCCTCTAAGACTTTATACACTTTTTTCAAGAAACGCTGTCTTCAGAGTCGGTGAGGAAATTTTCTACGAAACGGCTGATCGATCAGATGAAAATTTGTTATGATCTTTTTAGATAAAAAAAAGTGATATTCATTTCGAGGCTCTACTTTTTTAAGGAAAAAACACAGCAAGTTCAAATTAAATGGAGAATGTATATTATTATTCGAAAGCACCTTCTTTGCAATTTATTTTTTTAAGATTATCTCTTTCAAATGTTGGTCACGGTTACCTCTCAGATGGTTCATTCGTTGAATCCAATTTTCGATGATTTGTTCGAGCATTTCGACTGGTAACTGATGAATGACATGCGTGATGTTTTGTTCCAATGCCTAAATCCGCATAGACTGTAGACTTTCCCCTTAGGAAAAAGTGTAACGGTGTGATATCACAGGATCTTGGTGGCCAATCAATTAATTGATGAGATGTGTGGGAAGTGGCACTATCTTGTTGAAACCAAATGTGGCCTGCATAGTTTTTGAGGAAATATGGACTGATGATTCCACCAGCCCACAAACCACACCACACCATTGATTTTTCTGGATAAATGAAAGCTCTTGAATCTCTTGAAATATATCTCTATTCCAAATGCGGCAATTTTGCTTATTGTTGCCATTGAGCCAGAAATTGGCCTCATCGCTGAATGAAATTTTACACGAAGACGTAGGATTTTCTTGGAACTTTTCAAGAGACCATAGAGCGAAGCGGTGTTGCTTGCGAAGGTCGAGCGGTTTCAGTCCTCGCATAAATGCTGGGTCTCAAGATCGTTGATGTTGTGGCGAATAGTATGCTCAGTAGGCTGATTATGTTGACCATAAACAGAGCGAAACTCGCAAAACACATTCTTTACAGAACGTGAATTTTCGTAATAAAGTTGAACGATTTGTAAACATTGTTCAGGCGTAAGTCTTTCCATGATGAAATGCCAAACAATACTGAACAAAAATAACATGACAGCTTGACATGACTCACGCGTGATCTATCAAAAAAGGCTATTGAAAAAAATAGCCTAATCAGTTTAAACAATAGTTCATTCTTACGAACGTTCGTTATCAGTGAAATCCATGCCGAATAGAAAGAATGATCCGAGAAGTCATACAAACTGGCATATGCCTAAGAAAATTTGTTAAAAGAAAATCACCAATTTTTTACAAAAGTGCTTAAATAATGTCATCAACAATATTATTATTTACTAGAACATTTGAACATTTATTACAAGAAAGGGACTCTACAAAAATTAATAAGTATAGATTTCTCTCTCATCAAAGAGAAATTGTAGATAAGATTAGCTTGGAAATGACAAGTCCCTGGTTTCTATGAGTAATAAGTAATTATATAAAACTAAAGATAATGTAAAGTTCTCACAGATATATCGTCTTAAAGAGCTCAGAAGATACTCATATATTACAATATCAACCATCCACGTTTTACCAGATCAAAGTGCAAGGCTTTCCTAGGCCACCAGCGTTTTTATTTTTAAGCTGAGCTTTTCCTCCACCTATGACATAACTCTTCCTTCTTTCCAACCCACTTCCATATTATTATTTTTGACCTCATTTTCGTCTTAAGAGAATTCTGAGCCGCCCTGCTCCAGAGAAAACTAAAATATTTCCAGAAATTATATGAAATTATTTCTTTCCGGAAACAAGAACGGTCCCATCAGATTAATAAAAACATATAGATGCTTTTAAGATTTCCTGCTGGGGTTCAGCTGTTTGTCGTATTTATTTTTTGTTTTTTTATAACATATAGTAGCCATTTCTAGTTTTTTATTCCTTATTTTTCCCATCACGTTAAATATTAATTACGCTTGCTTTGCCGCCACTACAGACCGACATAAACACATACATATGTATGCATTATTTTATATACACGCATTGTACATATTTACATTGCATAAATATATAGCGGCTCGTTTCATGTCCACTTTTCACTGCCCCAAGCCACCACTCCCATTTGTATACATACATACATACATACATATATATATGTAGGTACATTTGTATATTTTCATGTATTTACTTTGGCGCATTTGTATTTCACAGAAATTCCATTAACGATGAGGGTATGGAGCTCACGGTTATGGTGCTGGAGGCAAAGGGGCTAATTTGTCCTTTTAACGTCGAGTCGTTAGACACTTTTGTGCGCATTTATCTTGTGCCAGACGAGGCAGCTGCAATGCAGACGAAGGTGAGCGGGTTTGTTAAAGAATAGCATTTAAGCTTTTGAGGATTACACACTTAGTTACATAAAAAATACAACAAATGAACTCCACAAGTAAATATTCAAAAAATAAAAATAAAATGAGCATGGACCTGTTGAAATCTTACGCAAGTTGACCAAAGAATTGGGAACACAGTGGAAATATAAAGCAAATGCGGGTGGAGGTCATCGAGCAAGTAGTCCAAAATGCATTTAAACATATATTTATATAGAATACACGTTGGTGTATTTCTTAATATTAAAAACGGCACATAGAACACTGACATCAAATTCGCAAAGGTCTGGAAAAGGCTGTTCAATTTCCATGATAAAGCAAACGCAAACAAATAATTCACTTTCTAGTGTTTCTTCTGAACAATATTTCACCTTTTCATTGGACTCGATATAAGTATTACAATATAGTGCAATTCTGACCTTTTATATGATTTTATCAACCCTTCACAAGATGATACTACTTGTACTACTTTATATAAGTATATATCGGCTAGACTAGCTTAAAATTTCAAGAGAAAGATAAGGAAATTTAAAGTCTCTAATTGATCAGAGTAAAATTAAGAATTTTTTCGAAGCTGGTCTTTTTTATAAATTCTACTTGATTAAAACTCAGATTATGAGGGCTGCTATATACATTTCTGGCCTAATAATGAAAATAGGCATATTTATCAACGAAAATGTTTTTTTTTTTCGTTGGATTTGGCTCGTGTTTCGGGCTCATACGCATAGATCCATGATTCGTCACCTCTGACGATCTTATAAACGTCTTTTGAAGCACCGCGATCGTATTTTTTCAGCATTTCTTTACACCAATCCACACGAGCCTTTTTTTGAGCGATTGTCAAATTGTGCGGGATCCAACGAGAACAAACCTTTTTTACGGCCAGGTGTTCATGCAATATCGAATGTATGCTGGTGGGAGAAATGCATAGGCATGCCTCTATCTGAAGGTATGTTACATGACGATCTTGCATTATCAGTTCACGTACGGCATCGATGTTTTCTGGCACAACGGCTGTTTTTGGACGACCTTCACGGAATTCGTCTTTGAGCGAGCGTCGGCCACGATTGAATTCGTTGTAACAGTTTTTCACAGTGCTATAGGATGGTGCTTCATAGCCATACAAAGAGTTTAGTTCATCGATGCACTCTTGTCGTGATAATCCACGTCGAAAGTTGTGAAAAATGATCGCACGAAAATGTTCACGAGTTAATTCCATTTTTTGGCCGAGATGAAATTTTTAGTTCCCTGTAAATAAAACAATTCACGATTAAACGTTCTGAGTGATGTTATGCTAAAAAATGTCAAACTTTCCAATGGAAATGTCACTTAGTGTTGCCTAGTCCAGAAATATATAGCAACCTACATAGTTTGATATTTCATAATGAATAGTCTTAATCTGAAGGATATCGTGCAAATTCATTATGAAAATAAAAGTTTGGCTCACGAGACGCAATTTATTAATCTTTCTTATGTGAAGAAGTTAGGATAAACAAAATTTGAGTGTAGATAATTCAGAAGCTGTTGTTGAGACGAAATTGCATCTTCAAAAAATCATTGTTTGGTATACTCTTTAGGCATAAGGAATCATTGATTCACATTTCTTCAAAAATGAAGCCGGCCATAAAGTTACAGTCGATGGGGAATGCAATTCAAGACTTTTTCGTCCTCCAATTTGTTGATATATAATTATATGCTTTACCAGATATGACGATATTTCAAAGTCAATACGATTCATTTGCAAAAAGAACCCTTCACTTCGACTGCACCGCAAAAGGCAACCAGTCAACGATTTGCATCCAACTTTTTATCTTTATCTTGATTTTGATTCATAAGTTTTATGACATCTAGGCTATAGAATTGCCTTGGACAAAAATTTATGCCTAATTTCCAGAAGATATATTTTCAAATCGAAAAGATTTCCATACAAGAACTTGATAGATTGTAAGGCAGCTATACCTTAACGACGGTTTCGAACAAAGAGTGTTCTGATATATATTATCCACTGTTAATCAGCACGTCAATAAAATAAAGGAATTTGTGCTTGAGAATCGACGATTAACAGTCAGAGATCTTACTGACATCGTTGGAATATCAGAAGGATCAGTGGAAACCATTTTGAAAGATCATTTGGGCCTAAGAAAAGTGAAAGCTCGATTGGTTACAAAAATCACTACATTTTTTCGTTGTGTTAACGTTTCACACTGCAACGCTTTCCGACTACCAAGCTGTCATAAAATGTTTATAACTGCCAATGAGTGTTGGATCTATACTCCTAATCCGGAAACAGACGATCAATCGACCGAATATCGTGGCAAAGACGAGCCGAAGCCGAAAAACCACGTAGAATCAGGCAAAAATCAAGGTTATGTTGACACTATTCAATTATCGAGGTATGGTTCACTCCGAAATCTTTCCGACCAGCCAAACTATGTCAACGTTTGTGCGAAAGTATTCGTAAAAAGAGTCAAGAGGTAAAATTATGGGTCGACAACTGTTGGTTTTTCCAACAAATAAAGATTACATTTAGCACCAATTCTGCTTAGAATTTAAAAAATCCTAAACTAGGGGTTTTTGAAAGATGGGGGGCGCCATTTTAGCAACAATCTTTTGCGGAATTTAAAATAATATTCTACGAAATGAAAAATATATAATTTGCAAACACAGATTTTACTATCAGGGTGATTACTACCTTTTTTCTTTTGCAGGTTTTTAAAGACTCCGTCACGCCCAGCTACAATGAAACATTCAATTTTTGGCTAAAGAAGCAACAAGGTCGCCACTCCCTGTGGTTTCATTTGTATCACAGTGGTGATGCGCACACGCTAATCGGCGAAGCAGAAATGGAAATCGGCGAAATGCCACGCCCCGTCACCACATGGATACCGCTAACCGATTCGCGAAAATGCAATGCGCAATGGGGCGAACTAATGTTCTCGCTGAGCTATTTGCCAACAGCGGAACGCCTTACGATTGTCGTGGTGAAGGCGAGGAATTTAAAAACGGAAATAAAGGAAGGTGGCAGCAAAGTGATCGCACCGCAACAGGTGCAAAGCGTTTTCGTGAAGGTAAGTGTAAAGCGTTTATGTGATATCATTACAAGTGGAGTGAGTAAATAATGTCACAATTGAATTTTCACAGGTTTACCTTATGAACAACGAGAAGAAGGTGCTGAAGAAACGTACTTCAGTCAAACGTCGCGAACGCAGCCCCATCTTCAATGAGTCGGTGATTTTCAGTGTGCCACCAACTAGCCTCACCACCGTGCAGTTACGGCTCACCGTTTTCGGTGTGACCGAAGCTGATGATGGTGGACCACGTATTACGCCGCTGGGTCATGTGATAGCGGGCGCCTGTACAACCGGTAAGGGATTACGACATTGGCATCAAATGCTCTCTTCGCTACGCAAGCCCGTAGCCATGTGGCATGTGCTGCGACGCGCCTCCTACCAACCGATCTTTACGGGTGGTGCCGAAGCAGTCGTGGCAGCCATGCAGAGCACAGCCTTACGTGCCAAGCGCAACAGTATTATCTAATTATTTTCATAGGAACAAGGATTTTTTTTTATTGAGAAAATGTTGTTGAATGCAAGTAAACCCCACTTTCTTGCAGAACTCAAATGCGTTAAGACTTTTCCTGTTACTCACAAGAGAAAACCGAATGAGCAAGATAAAAGCACTGTAGTTCGCCCTCTCCTCCTCTCTTTTTACGCGCACAATTTGTCCAATCAAACTGGTTGTCCTTAAATGCATACTTTTAGGCATATAACCCCAAATAAGACTTGTACTTCAGTATTTTATATTACTTTTCTAACTTTTTTATACTTAATAACGTCTTTTTACTCAGCGACTTGCCTAATAAATGAAGAAACATACTCTTTCTCTCTGCCCCCTTTCTCACTCACTTCACTAATAACTCTCTCTATATATATATAGTAACTAATATGTAGTACATATGTGGTTTTCCGCACAATATTCCTACTATGGATCCAGCACTCAACCAAAATATATACTCATACCATATTTATCAAGTAACCTACTATCTAACTATCACACCTAGTCCAAAGCGCAACTTATACCTTAGGATCGCAGCGAATGTGAATTCAAAATAAAGTATATGGTATTGCATTGTATTTACATTTATATATACATATATACATACATAAATATATATTCGTAGCAAATGCACTCGGGTTTGTAGCTAAACTATGAATAGAAAAATCAAGCAAAATATATTATATCATACAAAATGCTAATGTATTAAGAGACAATGTGTATGTAAATGTGGCTAAGTACTCAAAAAATATTAAACAAGTAATAATAATAGCGAATATACATATTTATTACACTGTGCGACAATTGAAGGCAGCGAACCTGTATATCCGTTGGAGAGCGGAAAAAGAACATGGAACAATTGTTACTTAGTCGAACTTCGTCACCCAGATTAGCTTTAGTTTTAACCCTTGAAATGACAAAATTACTTCTGAGAATGACGACTGGTCTTGAGAGCAAGCAAAGCTGTGATCTACGGCTTTTCAAAATGTAAAGAAATCAAAAAAATACGTTAACTTAGCTTTTTATTTGTATGGCGGCTATGTGCTAGAGGTTTTCGTAAGTCCATGTGAAATATTTCAGAACGATAGCTCAAAAACTGATATGGAGAAGACTAAGCTGAGTCAGCTCATCTCGCTGTTTATTAATATAACTTATACCCACTTCAGAGTATACTACTGCGATCAAATTGAATGGAGAATTTCGTTATATATTTAAAATCATTATTTATTCCTGCAAATCTATTTCATCTCCTTAAAAGTAATTCCCTTCCGTTGCAATACACTTATGCCAACGAATTTTCCAGTCATCATTCCAGCACTTGGAAAAATCTTCCGTCGTGATGGCCATCAGAGCCTTCTTCGATTCAGCTTTTATATCCTCAATTGAGTCAAAATGGTGTCTTCGGAGTGGTCTTTGGAGTTTGTTGCACAGCCAGAAGTCAGATGGGGCCAAATCAGGCAAATACGGTGGTTGTGGAACGATATTTGTTGAATTTTTGGCGAAAAAAAATAAAAAATTTTGGCAATGCAGTTTGAAATGATGCATTATCGTGGTGCAAAAACAAAACCACAATTCTAGCATCTTGAGACGAATAGCTTCACGTAAACGGCGCATAACGCTCAAATAATATTCCTTGTTGACAGTTTACTCCGACCGAAGGAATTTATAATGCGCCACACCACTATAATGAAGAAAACTGTCAACATGAGCTTGATTTTTGAGCGACTTTCACGTGGTTTTCTCGGTTTAGGCTCGCCTTTAGCACGATATTCACTCGATAGATCGGTTGTTTCGGAAACGTAAGCGTAGATCCAAGCCTCATTTCCAGTTATGATACATTTCATTACGTTTTGATAGTCAGAAAGCACTGTTTTACAGATGCTAACACGACGGTATTTTGTAAAAAAATTTTGTGTTTTTAGAAGCATTCGAGATTCAACTCTTCTCAAGCCCAGTTCTTCTTTCAAATTCGCCAGAACCAATCCAAATGATATGACGATTAAGCACGTTATGTTCATCAGTCGATGTTTTTGCCCGATTTGACATCACATTTTTCTCACGCTTGGCTTTAAACTCATTATACCACTTGTAAACTCTTTCAAAAGACAGAGTTTAATCCCTAAAAGCTTTTTGCAACATCCTCAACATTTCTGCAGACGAAATTTCATTCCGCAAACAAAATTTAATTTAATTGCCGAATAACAACAAGAATTTGGGCATATTTATAAAGTAGACTTAAAGCAAATATTCATTGCAGTTCCTTACAACAACCACGTTTCTAATATTTCTAATTTCCGGATATACAACCTTGCCAAAACTCCACACTTTCAGAATGACTGATCTTATGGCATATTTCAGAGAAGAAAGTTATGGAATCATCTTTTTGGCAAGAATCGAAAATCAGACGTGAAACTTCCGATATTGTTTCGGCTCATAGTTTTAAAAATTTTAAAAGAAGCAATTACTGTGGATCGGTTCCTAAGAAAAAAGATTTCTCAATGGCTCTTATCTAATTTTTAGATTCTAACTTTACAACTTTCTTAATATGGATAGCTCTTACTAAGACTTTGCGAGACAGAGGCACTGATATCGGGGTAACGTACCGATGTGATACAATCTACTCTACAGAGGGTTGATCGTTTTTATAGCGAAGTTTTCATGTCAGCAAAACGGAAGTTTGAATTTTTAATTTCCAAACTTTTAGCTTTAGCTTCACCCCAAACTTCTTTTTATGAATGAATTTCTTTACTTTTTTACCCCATTTGGGATCATTACGACATTGGTGTAGAATATTGGATTCAAATAAGTATTCGATAAGTCATCCTAATACACAAAGTAATCAAACTGGATGAATTTTCATAGAACGTAAGTCGTGAAGACTCTTAAAGCATGTCTTTTTGATACCAAAGCTAACCTCGAAAAACTATCTTCTACAATTTTCCGTTATCCAACGAGTATACATTCTTGGCAATCTGAATTTGCCACACTAAATTTGTCACACAGTGTTGTTGTTAAAGGCAAACAGCAATTGTTGAATGGGTAATAAAAACCCTACGAGAAGTTAAATATATAATATATTAAAGCAAATAATTTGTATGTAAATAAATTGTTGAACAAGAAATTAATAGTTAAAAGAAAACAAAAACTAAACTACTGGCAATCAAAATAAGAATAAATTATTGAATTATTATTATTGAATTTGTTTCGGGAATATAAAAGAAAACAAATATAAATAGCTTTGTGATTATTAAGTCCGAAAAAATTAATTACCTAACCATTTAGGGGTGAAAACGGCGAAAAAGAAAGCAAAAAAGCAAATACCATAAGTATTAAAAAAAATGCAAATTTATTGTTTATCTATTATGCTTTGGCTGGGATTCATATTAGCCACCTTAAGGGTTAATATCCACTTGAACACTTGAAGGTCAGAAATAACGATTTTTTTAATTTTACTTAATAAATAAGCAAAAATAATAAGCATTTACAGATTTTAGTATACTTTAATAATCGGTAATTTGTTTGAAAAAATATTGAATCCCCTTGATCTTGCAGCTCATCTTCAGGAGAACCGCCGAAAAACGCTTCTGGAAAATTTTTGGTTTAAAATTGTTTCAAATCCAAAATCCATAAAAATGTATTAACTTTAAGGGAATACTAGAAGCAAAAAAGTGCTACTCAAAATTTTGGGTTTTTGTCAAAATGAAAAAAGTTCACCGCAGTGTGGTTTAAAAGTACGAAATTATTATTGAAAATAGTATTCCTTCGATCATTACCTGACAAATCAGAATGACCTAACGGTAAAATTGAAAGCTATAGAGGCAGATATTATACAATTTCAATCATTAAAAATACTTAAGCAGGGTTAGTTTTATAAAAAAAAAGGTACAGAAAGCGAAAGAAGAAATAATAACTTTTTCTTCGATATATCCAAAACTTCATTAATATTTTCATAAAAAAATATTTGAGAGAAATACGAAAAATCTTTTTGGGTTGATGGGGAATAGATCGAAAAACTTTCGGTTTTAAGTAAAAGGGAGGTAAGTAACATAGAAGAGGCAAAACAGAGGCCATCTGCCTCTTAAATCCCACCTTCAGAAACTTGATTAAATACAACCAGCAGAATGCCAAGCATACGCAGAGGATAAAGAGACGCTAGAACATTAGTTCTGTGAGTATCAAGCCTTCCGTGAAAAAATCAGACAAATTCGCTTGCTGAACACGTGTTCATCGGTTACAATTTGGGAGCACAATCAGTTTAATTATGGCATAAGATCGACCGCTTGCGGTCAGGCACTGCTTTAGCTCTACTCTCCAACTACCAATACGAACTGTTAAAAGCCGAAAAAGAGCTCTAACATTGTCGCGGTGCCTAGTTTTTCGGTAGTGTATCACTAAAACCCTTCATTATCTTATTCGTTTCAAATAAACTCGACTTATATCATTCAAAATCAATCGTAGAATCTAGAAATACGCTTGAAGTTACCATATACCCCGTTTATGTGAACCAAAGTGAACAAAAATCAACGATTTCGATATTTCGAGTTTTTCTGTAGCTAGAAAAAATATAAACTAAAGCAAAAGCAGAAATGAGAAACTAAAAAGTACCAGAAAAGGACTATATTTTCTACGAATTTTAGAAACAACATCAAATTCTTTTTAGAAAGGCATTTAAGTTGTGTTTTACGCTTAAATTTATAAAAGCAATTTTAGATAAAAATTTATTTCTTAATGTATAATATTCACTTAATAATAGATAAACAATTAATTTGCATAAAAAATATGCAAAAATTCTAAAATAACTGTAAAACATGTGCATTCTTCAATTATACAATTTCACAGATATACATACTTACATAGTTGAAAAGCATACCACAAATTAGCAAACACTTGAAATAAACTTACTTCTTAAATACTTCGCAAATACTCTTACTTACAAAAATACATACATATATACATACATATATACGTACTTACATACATACAAAAAAAACATTGCATTTGCGCCTCTTAACGAAAAATTTTGTTCTGAAATTGTGATAAGCAAAACCCAAAGGACGAAATCCTTTGCAATATTTATTTGCGTACATCAAATAAACTGTTATATAATATAATAATGTTTAGAAAACTAAGACTATTCAGTCTTAATTCATTTAAAAACTCAGTTGTAGCTATAAAAAACCAGAAATTTATTTCATTGTGTAGAAATACTTTAAATTTGCTTGCAAGTTCCGCATATAATTTCACAAATTTGTATTGTAATTTATTCTTCGAACGAATCTCATCTAAAATGGACAATAAAAGACATTTCCAAAGCCACCAACAGTAAAATAAATAATTGAAAATTTTGAAATTATAAATATCTACGCCAAAAACCACCATTGAAACAATATTCAAAACGTCTTCACCAAATGTACAGTGGCACAAAACTAGCAAATAATGAGCGAAAATTGAAATTGCACTTCGAATACGAGCATGCACGAAACGAAACGCGAACACACAATAGTAAGCGCCGTAAGCGGGTATAAATACTGTGCTATTAAATGCTAGACAGTAGACTCTTCAATCAAAATTAAGTCCGAAAAGTTGTCTTCTTCACTCCAGTTCACTTCCATTTGAGCGTTTAACATTACATGCATGTATACAAACACATATTCATTTCTAAGAAACCGTTAACAATAGTGAAATGCATATATACTATTAATGTTTGTACTAGATTTTTATGAAACGTTAACGTATGAAAATAATTATAATTGCAATAGTTGAAATAAAGTTTATATTAGCGTTGTTTAGTTTTTAAAACAAACATTTTCATATTTACATTTGATGAGTATAATGTATGGTATTATATGAGAAATTGTTGATTAAATTGAGATACATATATACATACATACATACAGAAATACATAAATAAATACGAACAGATAAATTAAAATTTATACTCTAGTTTTATTTTTAGTCTTCACGTAGAAAATAATAAAATATTTTCAAAAAAATCTTTAGTTCCTTTGACGGCGGTTTTCTAGACACCACTGCAAAGTTAACCGGACGGAAAAAATGGTATACACATTCTAAATGTGATAAACAAGCACTAATTGTGTCCTGATCGCATTTAAGATAGGCATAGGAGATTCTTTAAACCAAATGCCATCTGTCTTTCAAGGCGACACCAACTTTAACCAATAAGTCTTCTAAATTTCCTATAGATAGTTAAGCGGCAAATAAGACCATCCATTGCTCCAACACCAAGTCATACATCTGGAGGATATGCAAAGGAACAGTCGGGCAGTGGAGGTTAGAGGACCACCATCATTAGTTTGGAATACAACCGTTACAAGGCATACATATGTATAACAAAATTCCTTGCTCCAACTTTAGGTAAGAGCAATATGGTTAAAATCATCATAGGGCTACCAACGTTAAAATCTAAAACAAATAAGGTGAATTCTGTGAAAAAACTTAGAAATACATATTATAAAGACCATCAAACTGTAAAATGCTCTTTAGAGCCACAAACATCTTTAAATGACAAAACGCAGCCGCTTACGGTCAGTTAAATGGCAGTTAGAGGCAATCAGGGACCGAATAACTGAAAATGTTATCATAATAAATTTTATATCCATATATACTTCGTAGAATGCTATGATTTTTATAAGAAGTTTTCTTCTATATGTTGATGCTAGAATGTAACGCATTGTCTGAAAAGCATTTGATTTGGCCGTGAGATCGCTTTACAAACAAAAAGTCGCTAACATACAAGTAGACTAAGGGGACTAACTTAAGGGGCACACCTAGTGTAATGGCCTAAAAAAAGGTGATTTTTATTAAAAAAAAAATACTTTATCAATTATTTCAAAATTTTAAGAATATATTTATACATGTTTCAAGAATATACAGTGAAATTTTTGAAGAAAAAAATTAAATATTTTTTAAGTTATAGTCGATCTCCAACGGCGCGAAAAAAAGGTCCTTCACTGCCGGTAGTGACTATATACATATAGAACATGTAAAAAAAATTCGATAGTGATCGGATCATT
This sequence comes from Bactrocera dorsalis, assembly GCF_023373825.1. Classification (NCBI taxonomy): domain Eukaryota; kingdom Metazoa; phylum Arthropoda; class Insecta; order Diptera; family Tephritidae; genus Bactrocera; species Bactrocera dorsalis. Next base: position 28,010,529 of record NC_064306.1, on the reverse strand, counting down.
TGTTTTTGAGTAATCACTGCAGCAAATTCGGAAAATGCGCTTTAGAGAAAAACGCGTTTAAAGATAAAATGATCGTTATCTAACTGCCGAGCGGCTACTCTTTTAAATGGCTGTAACTCAAAAACTGTTTCAGATATCGATTTGAAATTTTAGTATGTTATTTTTAAAGGTATAACCTATCGAAATATGAAAAAAAATAAAAATCGATTTTTTCAAAATTTCAGACTAGGTGTGCCCATTAAAATAATGTACTCTCAGTTCCATGCCATTTTATCCTATGACTCTGAAGTTGCAATGGAAAATACGAAAAAACGATCACTTCGGCTGCACAGAAGATATAAAAAGATATTTATCCTGAATATGAGCAGTCAGTTTGAATGGCACTTCTACACCAGTGTGGTTCGATCGGAATAATATGTTCGGAGATATGAGCGTTGCAAAAGCTACATACATACATATATGGTACAGTGGCCCGATATTGGCGGTTCCGAGTAGATTCTTGTGGAGAAAAGCATGGGTGTAAAATTTCATATCGATATCTAGAAAACTGAAGAACTAATTCGCATATAAATAGATTGACAGACGTGCAGGACGCCTCTGATTATTTATTAAAATACTTTTTATGATGAACATAGTCGCATTTCGTTTCTCAAACCATTTTTTCATTGTTAGGCTAAAGGCTTTTCAATCCAAGAGTAGGTGTGAGACGAAAATTTCGACGGGGTTTATCTTGTCAATTGAAAAATCGCCAGCCTGACACATAGATGACGCTACTAGAATTAAATCCATATGATTTCTAGTTAGCCATAACCTTCAAAACGGGTATATAAATTTGACAGCTGTCGCATTATTAGTTTGTCCACCATTGCACTCCGAAGTTCAATCGTTAGTCATCCGAGTGGACTGTTCATGATGAACCCGCTCCAAAGCGTGGAAAAACGCAACAGTGGGCTGGCAAGGTTACAACACCTGTTTTTGGCTACCTTGAAATGAGAAGGACTATCAAAAGTAATTATGACATAGGGTTTTAAGGACGAAATCGCCGAAAAACGGCCGCCATTGAAGAAAAAGGAAGTGCTATTTCACCAAGACAATGCACCGAGTCACAAGTCAGTAAAAATGATGGCGAAAATCCATGAATTCGGCTTCTAATTACTTTTGCATGCACCGTATTTTCCAGATCTGGCCCCCAGCAAATATTTCCTGTTCTCAGATCAAATAGAATGCTCGGTAGGAAGAAAATTTCGTCGAGTGAGAAGGTGATCGCCGAAACTGGTTCCTATTTTGAAGCAAAGAACAAATCATTCTACAAAAATAGTATCGAAAACTTGGAGCATCGATATAATTAGAGTATAATCCTTAAAGGATTAGCCAAAAAAATTGTGTTTTACTATGGTAGGTCGGGATTCAATTTACCTATTATAAAGATAAATTCAATTATTCTTGTTGAATTAAATAAAAGAACTAGAGATACAGAATAGATAACATTTACCGCCTCAAAACAAAGAGAACTTAAATTACTTTGTCAACGAAATTTTGAAATCAGAAAAAAATGTAATTGGTAGATATGTATAGCAAATCCGGAGCAACAACACAAGATCATAAGTTAAAGTTACTTGTGTAATTCTAAAATAAGATTCTTACAGATAAAATAATATTTTCAATTATTTTTTTTTCTATAAACGAAAAATATAACCCTTAAGATAACTTTTCATAAAATTGTAAGGAAAGAGGAAAAGAAAAATATCAATAAAGAATTTAGTTATGATATTCACGTTGAATTGTAATTATCAGTTCGTGATCAGTGGGTAAAGGGCTCATTAACAATAATAGCGTACTGTACACTTTGAACGAGCGAAACTCAATCATTCTTGAAGAAAATTTCTTGTGAAAACCACAAAATGATACTCACAATTTGACATGCAATTTGTAACAATAACAAAACTAATACACTTACATAAAGGCAATTATTGACTTCACTTACCCAACAAAATTATTTTTTACACTCTGCGATCAACACTTTCTTTTACCAACAACAAAGGCTATACGCGTTGGCAACGATGCCAAAAACACTTGAACACGCGCCTCACCGTCTGGCCCGACGATCCACAAGAGCAACACTTGCGTCCTATTGGTCAAAGAAGACGGCGTATCGTTCAACGATCGCCACCAATAGGAACGCGACAACAACAATATACGCCAACACTTTGCTGCTGCTGCATGAGGTTGTGTTGTGCAGCTGTAAGTAGAATAGGAAATTACTTGTAGTAAACATATAAAACCAAAAAAAATAAAAACAAAAACAACAACATGTGTGGAAAACTGAATTTTCTAATTACAGGCATTTAAAATTTTGTTACTTTTGCCTTAGTGCCTGCCACATTTCAATTTGGTTTAGCTGTCTGTTTGTATGGATGTGCAGCCATATGGGCGTAAAAGCGATATATTTGTGGAAATATTGTTGTATGTGTGATAATTTCCGCTTCTAAACAAATATTGAAACAATTCTTTGCTTTAAGTAGTCATCTTAAGAGGAACCAACTGAGCGTACACGCGGCACACTTTCACAAGCAAGCAACGGGCGAACAGTTGGAGAATACCCGCCGATCGCATAATCGATATTAAAGTGTTTTAGAAGTGATAAGTGCGAGTTTAGTAAATATTACAAGGGATAAAGTGAAATTTGCAAAGAAAATTTCGAGAAAATTATTAAAAAGAAGACTGATAATAATTACAGAATTTTAAAATTTGAGCGCCGTCGGCTTTGCCATATATTTAAAAACCTAAAAAAAACCCGACATAACCATAAAACCACTCGCCGTAATGCCCGGACAATACACGCCACCCACATCGCCCACCCCATCAGATCAAACCATAGCGCACGATATGCACCACAACAGCATGACGCCGCCGCCACAAACGCTAACCACCTACTCACCCAACTCCAGCAGTTCCACCATATACTCTTGCGCTTCCGCGGCCACAACCAACTCACCACCGCCGGCGCCGCAGAAGGAGTCGCGCATGTTGCGCACACCGAAATGTGCACGCTGTCGCAATCACGGCGTCATCTCTTGTGTCAAAGGTCACAAAAAGCTTTGTCGCTGGCGTGAATGTTGCTGTCCGAACTGTCAGTTGGTTGTCGATCGGCAGCGTGTGATGGCCGCCCAGGTGGCGTTGCGACGCCAGCAATCTATGGAAGCATTGGAGGCACAGTCGAGTGGTCAGAGCGTGTTGAGTGAAGGTGCTACAGCAACAAGCACAACAACACAAACGTGCGGTAATGCGGATGTTAAAGCAACTTCCAGTTCATTTCGCACCAAACAGGCGTTGATCGCACAAAAAAAGATCTACAAGCAACGTTTGCGCTCACTACAACAAACAACGCTGCACATAACCGCTGCTATGGAAGGTGAGTTTGATAAAATATATACAAAAGTATTTAGTCTTATTTGGGTAATCATAAGCAATAATTATTAAATGAGTTTGCCCATCGTATTGCCACACAAATTTTCTTCGGCGAACTAATTTTTTCATTCATTCATTGAATCAGTTTTATTAATGTAGTGATTATTGATCTTGCTGATCGTGCCACACAATCGTTTCTGCTTCTTCATCCATGTAACTTACTTTCTCATTCATTTTCGGTTTTTTGTTTATTCATTTGTTGCTCAATTGAAGTTCAATTTGTGGGGAGAGTCAGCTCATCAGCCGGCGCACGCTTTGATAGACAGTTTCATTTGGCACCAGCTGTCGACAGCTTCCACATTACGTATGCTCCCTCCAGTCCAATCACACAGAAGTCCACACGCTCAGTGAGTTCTGCATTTGCACAGCTCCATATACATATGTGAGTTGTTCGAAAGGATTTGGTATTTCCCTTTGTATTTCTTTCCACTTGTTGTTTTTGTTTTTTGTTTACACATAGCAACAATTCACCTAAACTCATCAGTCGAATGTGGTATCAATCAAAATCTGTGCTGGTAATGCATTTATTTGCTAATATTTGAAGCGCTTCTGTTAGACATCTGTATGTATGTATATAATTGACTGGCGTGTTAATGGATTGGTAATATTTTCTCATTTTGCCACACCAAAGAAATTAGCTAATATTCATATCTCTGTTCGAAGCAATTTTTGTTTTCTATTGATGGATATTATTTATTATTTTTTGAGCTCCAGTGACTGAAGCAGGCAAATATAAATTTTGTGTTAACAGTTTGCCACACTGCCATAGAGTTTTTCAATATACATACCTCGACGGAACATCGAACCCTGATGCTTCATACTGGAGAAACACAAATTCACTAAAGTTAGAGCTTATTACTTCCATTTTCACAAAAACCAAGTAATAGATATGTTCACACGTTACGATACCCCACTCGTGGTCTAATTTAAAAAAAAAGTGGAATCCATTTTGGCTAACGGATGAATTTGCTAAGTGCGTCTATTCTAATTCAGTTAACCCGAAACGCACTTTGATCTTTTGCATGCACCTTAAACAGTGACAGCTAGGCGTGTTATGTTTGGTGCGGATATCAGCCCCACAATCACATTGCATCCGCGAAAATCTTTAGCCTCACCGCTTGAGTGAGAATGGTACAGTGTGAAAACCCAACATTGCGTCGATGTGAACCTTGCTAAGATGAATATTTTACGTTTCACTCTAGGGCAGAAGGCCTCAAGTGCTGCTTGCTGAGCTAGAGCAAGTCCCATAGATCTAACGTCCGAATGCACGAAGAGCGGGAAACACCTGCTTACTCCCATACTGATGTGATTTGGATAAGGTTGTTTTGCAAGATCATCGACTTTACAGCTTCCGACGACTCCGCTGTGGCCAGGCACCCAGTTTAATAAGAAAGTAGCTACTGCTATTTAGATCATGCACTCCTTGACTCTTTTCGCAGCCACTTTTGAGAAGTATGTACATCTGCCGATTTCTTGGTGACTGCCACTTCCGCTTAAAAGACACTAAAATGGTCTGGCTGCGTGAAAATTGATTGAGAGCTTCCGACAGAAGATTACCACTCCAACTTTCCATAGAGCTTTCATCCATCCGTGAAAGGCCTCACTGTACCGCTTCTCAAACGACTCCGCCCTACTCAAGTTTGCGTGGAGAAGATGCCACTAGGAGTAGGCTCCCCGACGCAGTAGTCCAAGTTATCAGAGATGAGGGATAATTTCAGAATGTCTCTCTCTGGGACGGTTTTTCTTTATGTTTTTACATTACATAGTTTTACATATAGTTGCTGTACGTAAAGCACTAGCTTTTGCGAAGCCTATGTTAAGTACTGACGCACTAACCCTGGAATATATATGTATGTAGGTCAAGTAACAACTAAATCTTTCTAAATATCTTTCTCTGTTGGTATTGTAACAACTTTTAATATATGATTAGTCATAATTTCCTTGAGGTTATACAGGAAACTATGAAATCATGTATGTATGTGCGTAATGAATATGTGCCTTGATTGAAATATTCAAACGAAATTATGGTTGATATTAAAATTTCCGACCATTTGGCTTTCAACACTTTGAGTTTGTGGAAAGCTTTGAGTATTGAATGATTTTCAAGGAAATTAACAATTTTAATGGACATGTCATTACATGAAAATTATGTTGAAGATTTATTTATGTGTATAAGATGATATAACTAATGTACATATACCAAATGATCAAATTTGAATCGGACTGACAAGAATGTAAAACTGTACAAATTTTTATTGTCAATTCCAAAACAGGCTGCTGAGCCCAAAGAACCATGCCAACGATAGAAACAATTTTCCATACACCCGTCACAACCCTTAGCCGTCAATGCCTTCATCGAATTGCAGTTTCTTCGGTTTTGTCATCAGCTAGAATATTGGACAGTTTCGACATTATATTGATAAATATGGAGTCATCTGCTACTGGTCGTTATTTTTGCAACAGATTCAGGTCTTTTAGAACGATTCTAGAATTTAGACGCTTCATAACCAAAACATTAACCAAAATATGTTGAGCCGTTCTAAAAGAGATTATGAGATTCTCTGCTATCTCTCCGATGCCAACGTGGATATTTTCAAGCCCTGTTTCTTTAACGCTTTCGTTGTTATCATGGATGGACTAGCTGCAAATTTTTGATAACTTCACAACCTTAACCGAATTCTTTCTGCCACTCAAATACTTATGTTTGTGTTACAGTAGACTCCCTAAAACCCCTTTGCAAGATTTTCAATAGGTCCGTAGTCATGATTTCATTGGAAAATACAAAATTTCAAGCAAACTCGATTTAAATTTTTTTCCATGATAAAAATTGCCAGACATTCTCCTTTGAAACTGTAAAACCTTTAGTATTGAAAAAAATTGTCTGCTGCATAAAGTAATTTGTCGTGTGATAATGTCTGAAAAAAAATTCACTTACATATACATATACATACATATGTGCATGTGGACACATTCACTTTGTAAGATCACTTTTTTCGGTCTCAAACCGCAAAATAAATCACACAAAAAATAACTTAAAAAAATATGACTTATGAACGAACTAACTACTCAAATTTCACCACGACATACATACATACATGTGTGTACTAAGTATACACATACATATGTACATATGTCTAATTGTTGACCACTGGCAGACAGATCGAGACCTAGACTGGTGCCATACTGTCTGAGACGATGCAGACAAGCCAGACACACTGTCGCCTCCGAACCAAACACCAGTGTCTACGCTTAAGATGCCCACAGCGACCCACACTTAGAAAATTCAATTACTTAGTAATTTGATGCTTTAAGATGCATAAAATAGTATAAACTGCAGTGCAGGCAACCCACACACGCACACCAAAACATATATGTAAAGTTTCAAGAGGGCCAAATGCACACAGAAAAAATCAAAAATAAAAACAAAAAATGTTACAAATGCAGGAAATACAGCCACAGCAGCAACAACACCAACAACAATAAACAAAAAAGTTCAGTGCAACTGAAAAAACACATAAGAAATATGAAAATAATAGCAAATTGCTGTGGACTAACCAATTGTATTTGTAATTGGAGTCATTTGTGAGGACATGTGCTGACGATATCCTGCAATTTGACTAACTCAACACACGCAGACGTTTGGTGCAGCATTAGACATTTCTTTGCGAGTGTGTGTGTGTGAATGCGTGGACTCATTAACCATACGTTCCTGTCAGAGACTATGGAGAAATGTAGGCTGAAATGGAAAACACTTGAAATTGCGCGTTCCATCTGGTTTCCAGAGAAATCCGTTGTTTACGTGAATGCACGCGAAGTAACTCAATTGCAGCGGCCGACAGAATTTACAACATCCTTTTGCTCGCTTAGACGATCAACCACTCGTGGGTGTCAATTTTCATCAAATTACCAATACAGCCAATAGGCTGGTAGTGTCTAATTGACGAATTAGTTACTTTCTCCGTGGACTTGTGAAAATTTCACTGCTGAATGCATCGGTGCCATTCACACACTTCAAAAAGAGCAATCCTTGTAACATGAAATCGTCGTATTTGGGGGCAGTTACCCATTTCCGCTACAAAATGCACGAATTATTCACTTAAATGTGTTAAAACAATCACACACACACATACTGATCTTGAGCGACACATTTCATTAACATGCTGCTTTCATTACTATTCCAGAATACAAGCAACGTTTTCCCACCATTAATTCACCGTTACTGGAGCGTATCCGTAAGCGACGCGCCTTCGCCGATCCCGAACTGAATTGGGTGAATCTGGATGCCGCCACATTGCTGTCTACAACGACGCCTCTAACACAATTTCACACGACCGACGTGCCGCATGCAACAATCGCCATGCCCAATACGCTGCCACACGGTCATGGTAGCGCTTATATGGGCTCACCGCCACTGCCGCCCTACTTTGTCACGCCCACATTGTTTCCAGCAGCTGCGCCTGACACCTATTCCTTCTGCAGCAACTTCGAAAAATGTCCTGCCGTTGCTCCGCCATCCATCGACTCGCATTATGCCCCTTTGTCGCTGTGGCATACCAACCCCTTGTCAACGCCGACAGCACTAACTTCTTCTGCGCAAGTGACACCTGCTACCACACCGAATGGTGCGCAAGCGCAGAGTGTGGACTTAATTACGCCCGTTAAGAAGCCAAAACTTAGCTTTTCCATTGAATCAATTATTGGCGTTAGCTTATAAGATTGACATATGTAGTTCATAATGAAGCTTACTAATTTTAGTTTTATCAAGAAAATTTTTTCTGTAAATACATTTATATAGTATACATAATATTAATATGCATTTATCAGTATGTGATTTTAATGTTTAGAATAAATACAACTTAATTAATATTGTTATGCTTCATTACTTTTGATTAAAAGCAAAAATGACGTCGTCCAATAGCTTTGCGTGGTCGAAGGTTGAAATGGTGACTTACGAACCGTTTATGGCATAAGATTTTGAATCCAATGTATTTATTGCACGGTGATGTAGACTGTCAAACAGTAAGCTCTAGATCTGAACAAAAGTATAGTATGTCGAAAAAATTCTGGGAAGTCATTACCTGCAGCAACTCTTTAAATTCTGATTTTATACTTGTTTCTAGACTATTGTTGTCGAAGTAGAATTAAGATAAAATAAGAAAAAGCGTTAACAGCCGAAACATCCCGAATGCGGGACAGTCAAGAAGAAAGTGCTGGCTAGTTTCTGCCGCATCTTCTTCTAAGCAGCTTCTGCACACGGCATCCGGTAAGATTCCAAGTCTTATAGCATGTGTGCCAATAGGGCAATGGCCCGTCAAAAGCCCCACCACTAAGGAGAGGCTAGCTTTATTGAGGGCAAGGAGATCGTTAGATCTTCTGCGATCTATTCTGGGCCAGAATGCTCTTCCGACCGCGCAAAGTACCAATGCTGGCCCAACGTTGGCTAAGCATCCGCGAGGCCCAACTATCCAGTAGTAGGACACAAGAGGACACCGGAGCACCGACCCGTTCCCATTCATTGCTAGCTCATCAGCTTTGCAATTACCCGCTATTTCGCTGTGGCCCGGCACCCATACAAGTCTTATAGTAAATACTGTCGCCGCCAGGGACAGTGCTGCCAGGCACTCCTCAACCAGCCCTGAACGCACTGTGAATGAGTTCAGGGCTAGTATCGCTGCTCTACTATCTGAGTGAATGGTCACCTCCCTGAAGGTGGACACTCTCCGGAGTAGCAGATCTGCTGCTACCTTGATGGCTGCAACCTCAGCCTGGAAGACACTGCAGTAGTTGGGAAGTCTGAAACTGGAGCTGATGGAGAGCTCCCGACAGTAAACCCCTCCACCAACCTTCCCCCTAAGCTTTGACCCATCCGTAAAGAAGCTAACGGCTTCTGCCCACCCATAGCTCCCTCTTCGGTATATGGGTAGAGAAGGAACCGCGAGAGTTTGATACAGCGACTCCTTGATCCAGATGATCCGGGATACAGTCAAAGCTTGTAAGGATGTCTGAGTGTTCAAAAACACGCTCCTTTAGGAACCCAGATTCCCTGAGCCTAATCGCCACTTTTGCGGCCAACCACCTTCCGGCAATGTCAACGGGCGTTATGTTCAAAATTGCATTAAGTGCCATGGTTGGGGTGGACCTTAATGCACCGCACATGCTGATGAGCGCAGCCCGTTGAACGCTTCCGAGTTTCTTAGCAAGTGTGGTCCTCTGTAAAGCCCTCCACCACATAAAGACTCCATAGAACATTATAGGCTTTACTATGGTGTCATAGAGCCAGAGGACCACCTTCGGTGAGAGGTCCCACCTTTTGCCGATAGCTCTCTACAGCAGTATAGGGCAATCGATGCCTTTTTGGCTCTCTCCTCGATATTCGGCTTCCATGAAAGCTTCTTATCCAGGATGAGCCCTAGATACTTCACTGTTTCTGCCGGTTGTAGGCAAATACCTCCCATTCGCGGCAAAGGTGCCACTAGGATCTTATATCTTCTGCTAAATAAAACCATTTCTGTTTTATTCGGGTTTATGGCGAGTCCACTTCCTACCGCCCATTTTGTTACAACGCCGAGATATCCCTGCGTCAGCTCGTATACGGTGCTAAGGAATTTTCCTTTGACCATAAGTGCAACATCGTCTGCAAAGGCAATCACCCGACAGCCCAGATCCTCTAGTTTCTTAAGAAGGTCGTTAACGACCAGAATCCATAGAAGAGGAGAAAGAACCCCGCCCTGGGGGGTTTCCCTGCTCACACTTCGACGCGCGCGCGCGCTGCCCCATTCTGTTTCCACCACTCTGTCACACAGAAAACTGAAGATGAGATGCTTGAGGTTCGATTCAACCCCAAGACCATCTAGAGCAGTTATGACTGCCTCCGGCAAGACATTGTTGAAAGCTCCCTCAATATCAAGGAAGGTCCCAACCACGAAATCTTTAGCTTCAATGGCTTCCTCCAGCCACGACACGATAGTGTGCAGGACAGTATCCACCGACCTGCCTTTACGATACGCATGTTGCGCTCCTGATAGGTAGTCTCTCGGAATGCGCCTCCTTAAATACCAGTCCATCAGCCTCTCCAAGGTTTTAAGCAGAAAAGAGGAGAGGCTGATGGGTCTGAAATCCTTATAACACCCTTCACAAATACAAAAGTTTAGATGTGATTAGTAAGTTTGCATGGCTGCTATATGCTATAGTGACCCGTTATCGGCGGTTCCGACAAATGTGCAGCTTCTTGGAGATGACTTGTTTGCATATATGTATATAAACCGACAGGCAGACGGATAGAGATATAATAACAATCGAAAGCCGATATACTGGTGGAAATAGGAAATCGCCAAGCTGAGGAAGCTCTGTCACTCAACTAAACGCCGCCTACAGCGTAACCAGAGAGGTAAAAACTAAATCCGCATCTGAGAAAAATTTAAATGCTGAAGTCAGCCATTACCCCTAGTTAAAGATCACGTTTCGAAAAGCTCTGTGAAATGGCAAACATAGATCTCTGGAGAGCGGAATACAAAATTTGTCTGTCGAAGTTCAAAAATAAGTTGCAGCAATCTTTTTTTGTAAGAAATGTTGTCGAAGCATTGTTTCCTAAGTTTAGCGAAACGAAGCCACCCCTATTAGTCACAGAAGAACTATTGGCTATTGAGAAAAATATCAAAAACTCCAAAGCGCCTGGAATAGATGGTATACCAAATAGAGCCATAAAAGAAGCCATAATTCTAAGACCCAGTATGTTTGTTAACATGCACTATGCGTGTATATTAAAAGAGGTGTTCCCCGATTCATGGAAGGTACAGCATCTACTCCTAAAGCCAAAAAAACCACCTGAAGATCTTTCATATCAACCGCATGCATGAGGTAGTGGTGATTGGTAAAGTTATCAGAGAGATAATACGGCCTTTTAAGAAAGAGGACCACTATTGACGCACTAAGAGAAGTTGATACTGGGAAGTGTACAATAAGTGGGAAAAGGTGGAATGGTGGTACAAAAAAAAACTTCGCGTAAATAACCGTGGTTGAAAAGAAATAAAGGACGTGTGTGTTCCAGCTGATGATTTTTAATAGCTAAGGTAATGAGTTCAGTTATACTATATGCAGCTCCAATATGGATACAGGCTTTAGATATAAAATCAAATGCTAGACCAATTAACGCAGTGCATAGGCTTTCTGAAAAACGCGTGATAAGTGCTTTCCGAAACATATCAAATGTCGCTGCTGAGGTATTAGCCAGTATGGCGGCGATTGACATCCAGGGAGACGAATTCGCGCGAATATATAGTATACATAACTTATTAGGGACGTCTATCGCAGCAAAAAGAGATTAGGATCAAAAGCATTGCAATATGACAGCAACGGGGGCAAACTTCATGCAAAGGACGGTGGACCCGCAGATCGATTCCGGACATATATTCGTGAGTAGATAGAAAACATGGGGACCTGGATTTCCACCTAACCCAAAAACTCAGTGGCCTTGAGTGCTTTAGAACCTACCTACATAAATATCGTCATGACTTTAGTCTATACTGTCCGACGTGTACAGAGTGTATAGAAGGCTCTGAACACATACTCAATCATAGCCTTCGGTTTTCAAGTATAAGGGAAAAGCTGAAAACCGCACTTGGATGTAGTCTCACGGTGGAAAATTTGACTGTGCTTATATGCGAGTCCTCTATAAAGCTGTCGGCGAAGCGGCATGATTGAGATATTTACAACAGATTAGGCGTCAGTCAGACCGTACAATAGAGGAGACTCAAATGTCTTCTTCACTCCCATGAAGTAATAATTAGTCCAATTGTCCCCTGTGAGACATGAGATGGGAGTAGGTTAGGTTTAGCAGAGCACTTTGGCTTTCGATGCTTCCTCCTACTATAAAAAACAAACGGATAGATGGAAGGCGATGTCTAAATCGACTCAGATATCTTTTATATTGGGACTCCGACGTTTCATTCTGGATGTTATGAACTTTGTAGTAAACTTAATATACCCTGTTCAAGGTATAAAAAAGTAAATGTGAAAGCAACGCATCTTCGATTTATTATGGACACACTCTAATCTACTGCGCGATTTTTGCCTTGAGTTCTTGTGCAATTCCTTACTGGAAAATCCATGCTCTCTATCGAAGAGAGTACGGCTTTACTCCATCTTCTAAAAATTCTGTTGGTACACTATTGCCGCATTTTTTACCCTTTTTCACAGAAATGATGAGGAGTCGCCTTTACAGAAAATTCCGCACCAAACCATTACAGCAGCAGAATGGTGATCGCGTTGAAGCTTTGGAATAATATGTTTGTGTATATAATGGGTTTGCGCAGAATGCAAAGTGTTTAAATTAAAAAAAAAATAGCAAATTAAAAGTAGCACTTACCATTAAATATATGCTTGTATTTATTAAAAGTAGTCAAAAAATTATAAAACATTAATCCGACATAGTAAATTACTTTCCATTAATATACCATGATAATTCACTTTTTGTAAAATTATTATTCACAAAAGCTGTTAGCGGAAATATACCGTCAAAATATTGAAGATATGCAAACATTTCAATTATTCGCTATGAATTGAGGAAATACACCGACATTTGGACGGATAGAAACGAACACATGCGCACACACATATGCCGAAACGACAGATTTTGTTATTGTGATAGCAGAAAACATTCCTGAAGTAATTTGAAGGAATGCTACCTGTAAGACAGTCCTTGGCCGGATATATGTAAGTCCGGGTGCGTTCCGAAAACGTAGACTCAACTGTCGCGGGAACTTCCCGAACGACGCATATTTATGTCCGGTGAACGATGTTGACAAAGTAGCATTATTCAAATTTTGCTATAAATCTTTTACGTTATTTATCACTATATTAATTAAATATTTCATTTTACACACATGCGCTGCTCAAACGATAAATGTAATATGATATATATTTTGCAACTAAGAGACGCTTTAATTCAATAAAAATCCACTAAATTTAATTTTACCGATAAAGCCAACTAACGGAAGTGGAGAGTGGGCAGACATAGCCCAGCAGAAGATGCGCTGATTATTTTTGCTTATAGATTCACAATGAAAAAACTACCGATATACAAATAATCTAGTGCTGGTATAAAAATGTAATAAGTAAATATTATTAATGAATTTCTGTTAAAAATAAAATATAAGAATTTCAATTCAAAAAATTCAATATTTCCAATAGCACTATAACATTTTATTGGAAAAAGTTTATTGTGAATGATTTTACTGTGAAGTTTCAGCTGGAATATGCAAGAGGAAGCATAGTAAACGGTACATCAGGAATGTAAACAAAAATAAAAACATTTAACTCTAAATCTAAAACTGATACTTTAATTAATTTGAAATAGATGTATTATTAAGGAAATTGTTGGGGCTATTTAAGCTATTTAAAAGTGAAATGTCTGTGCAGGAGGAACGCAATGAAATCATACGAGAGAATATACCACTACTAGTTAAAGCTCTCACAGGTTTCGCAGATGATGATGAGAAATTGCGCGGCTACGAACAAATGGCTTGGTCCATCATACGAAACCATCGCAATTTAAGCACCAACAGCCATGAGGTGCGAAGGCGCATAGAAGGAATACAAGAAAAATTCGCAGTCGACAATAATTTGGAGTATGCTGAACATCTTGGCAGACTATGCGATGAGGTCATTCAACATCCGCTCTGTAAAGAGCATTATGAAGTTGATATAGAATGGTCATTACTAGATTTTCTACTATCGCTTGCAAACAATCCTACTGGTGCGCTACGAAAAAATAAAGATAAAATTGATAAGCTCTTAAAGGAACATGAAGAACTTGTACGTGAAAATAGCGCTGAAAATGAGACCGAGTATTGGAAGAAAGTGCTACAGGAAGATTTTATACCATTGGAACACTCTTATAGTAGTTCTTCGGATTTGAGTGTTAGTAAATAATATAAAATATCATATAGTGCAAAATTGTTAAAATGTGTTTTGAAAATTATTTATAATTTTTACTTTTTTCTCTCAAGTACTGGTCGGATGCAACAATAGATGAGATTATGGGTTTATATGCAAACTATGAAGTCAGATCATCAGATGAGATTTCTTTTCCTACAAGATCCAACACACCGTTACCACCTCGTGGAATGGAAGATTTAAAACCACCACGAAGATGCTTTTCCTGCACTACGTTCGATAGCAAATCGGCCGAGAAACGACTGCTAACTACGGTTCAAAATTCTTGGTGGGAGAAAGGTGTTAGAATAGTGCAGCCGCATATAGAAAGCACAAATAAAGAAGCGAATTTCGCATTAGAATACCATAATCTTCATAAAACTGCAAGAAGTCAACGTCAGCGTGATCCACCCGAAACAGCTACGGAATATTGTTTGTTGCGTGAAATTTTTTGGATGTTTCAGGTGCCGCAAACATGCAAATTTTTTCATGTGAATGGTGAAAACATTAAAATTAGAAAAAATGTCACACTGACCAGCACAAGATCGGTATGAAGCTCGTATTTTTATTTTGCGTGCATTTGAAATTATTTACAAACTTTTCAGATTGCTCTTTGTTCAATGTTAGAAAATCATTTTCTGCCTTATATACGCATGATGCAAGAGTTGCGCAATTTCAGCAAACTCATATACGGTTCGGATGATTATACACCGCCAAATACATTAGAACATTATGCAGCCAGCTTGGAACTACTACTCGACCCTATCTGGAATGAGTTGCTGGCATGCGAAAGGACCTTAATAACTCAACCTGATTGTGAAATTAACACTGTCATCAGCTTGCACAATAAATTGCGACCAACATTTGCTAAACTTTCCATTTTGCATAACATACATCAACAAGCGGTCTTGAATATACGCCAATTGCCAGCGCATATCTCAAGTACGCACTTATTAGCCGCTTTAATTCACTGCAATCGAACTGCGACAACTGCACTTGAAGCGAATTTAGCGATGTCGCTATTCCTCGCTTCAGTAAGAGTGTTCTTAATCATTGCCGACACATGGTGGACCGAAGGCCGCCTGGATGATTGGCATAATGAATTCATTATCGAACGTGTAAATGAATCGGGTCAAAGTATACGTGTGCGTGAATTTTATAAGAATAAAGAGAAAGCATTCTTCGTGTCGACACAAGTTTCAAAAATGATAACTGAGAATAGTTTTTTCCAACTATTATTGGAACATTCACTCGAAGCTGGCTGCACGTTAAATCTGCTCTATGAAATTAATCGTATTGGCGAATTACGTAGCGCTTGTGATGCCATTGAGGATAAATTATACAACGTTTTCATCGAAGATGTATTGAGACATGTGCGCATTTTGCAAAAACAAATCACCGAAGCAGCAAGAGAGGCCAAAGAGAATGACAGGCTGGAAATTGAAAGTGATGAAATGTCGAACAATGTCGATGAAGTTGATGAAATAGGTGGTGAGGCAGAAGTCAGCGAAACAGATAAGCGACATACATCGCAAAACTGTAATGACGATGACCAAATACTCAAAAAATTAACAACAAATGATGATTTTCTACTACTGGCTTTCACAATGAATATGGATTTAAATGATACTGAGACCGCATCGGAAGATCAATGCGATACGCTTAACAAAGGTGGGCCAACAAAAAACGAGGAAACGACTGCTTTGGAGATTTTCGAACAATTCCAACAATCGAAAAATATACTACCTACAGAGGAAGTAGTTTTGAATGCATTGAGTCGCATACTCAAAACCCGTATTGCATTCGCAAACTCGTTTGTAATGCGGTTGTATCGGGAAGAGTTCGATATTTTGAAGCATTTGCGGAACATACGCAAAATATATTTACTAGAGGCGAGCGATATAATGCATCAGTTCTACAGTAAACTATTCAAACAGGTATTTCAAAGGAAAATTTTACCAACATTTTGAGTGAATCAAATTTGATTTTGCCCCGAAGTTTATAACACGCAGAAATAAACGTCGATGACCCTTTAAAAAATACATAAGTGATAAGCGTGACGGGCCGTCAGACATATGTGAACTAGTCCCTCAGTTTTTTTTGAGATATCGCTGTGAGGTTTTACATACTGTCTTTTCTCTTCAAGAAGCTTTTCATTTGTTGGAACCACTAGTATTGAGGCACTACCTAAAAATATAAAGTCTTTATATGAACAACTTTTTATTTGACAAGATGTCTTTACGAAATTTAATACGAACGATTGTTGTTGTTGTTGTATTTTTTCATCCGGTCAAGGTTTGTCAACTCGGTAGAACTCTGCCGCCACAACAACATATGAACGATTTTCCATACAAACTGATCGATCAAAATCAAGGTCTTGTATGGAAACTTTTTTTTTTAAACACGATATCTTTCCAAAATTTGGCATTTATTGTTGGCCAAGGCAACGCAGTAACCACCGAATAATTTATCCAGATCGAACCACTATAGCATATAGCTACCATACAAACTGACTGATCATAATTAAAATAAAAATCATTTTATACCATTTTATGCTTTAAGAAATGCACCTGTGAAGGGTATTATTGCTTCGTGCAATCAAACTTAATTTTTTTTTGTGTTTTATGTAAACAGATCGAATCAGGCGAGGGCTGGGCCAATGCGTTTTCACTAACCTCACAACTGGATGATATAATATCTGCTAAATTCCCAGACATGTCTTCATTATTTCGTATTGAAATCTGCTCGACATTTGGAAGTCGCACCACTAGGGTAAAACAATCAAGCCCACTATAGCCTTTAAGTTATTTCAATTTATTTCGCTACAGGTCCATGAAGCAGTTGCGGAACTTTCCTTGTCATACAATTTAAGCACCGAATTAGCACATATGATAACACCAATTGACTTAGAGGCATATAATAAAGTATTTCGCTTTCTACTCAAAGTCAAATGGGGCCTAACAACTTTGGAAAATCTACAATTTCCACGTGCGCACAAACGCCGAAGACCCTATGCGCCATACGAAATGGCCGATTTGCTAATGCGTCGTCTCGAACAGTTACGCTTTTGGATGCTATTCGCTCTACAGAGTCTACACTTTCATTTCATGACACATGTGCTGCAAGCGATGGGCGAGCAATTAGATGAAAAGATCATGAAATGCACGAATCTCAAAGAAATGGTAACTGTGCATCGCTCATATATGAATACAGTATGTGAACATTGCTTTCTGACGGATAATTTCGCCTCGTTGAAAACGGGAGTGGATCAGGTGAGCATAACACTGTGATATTTTAACACAAATTATATCTGTAATTCCGTTTATTGTCATTTGTCGTCGTCTTTCAGCTACTGAACTTAACATATATTTTACGCCTGGAATGGAATAGTTGTGTGAAATACATTGAAGTTAAGCGTAATCCCTGGGCGGCGGTGGATATGAACATAAGTTCTGAAGAGCTTGATTATGTTGCACATACACAGATCGAAGCCATAGAGTTGACATATATACGTTGCCATCAGTATATGGCAAATAAGCTAAACATTGAAGTATACGTTGAAAACAATTCATTTCGTAAGTCATCTTACCAGCTAATGCAGTTCCTAATTTGTACTTATTTTAATTATTTTGTCTTTTCCTTTACAGTGTTGGGCCTAAGCACTGCCTTCAACACCAGTTTACCATACTAATAATGCATACATGCAGATTTATCATTAATACTCATACATTTGTTATCATTAATATTTAATAAGTTTGTTGAAACCTTCGAAACGCGAAAAAAATTATGAATTATGAAATACCGAACAATTTAATTGAAAATTTTAATGAAATTCGATACTAGAGGTTTGTAAACACGGCAAGTTAACCCAGTAAGCGAAATGAACTAATAAAGCTTGACTGAAAATATATATGTACATATATGTATATCAAAATATAGAAGCATTAAAGAGTTGATTTTGACACGACTATCTTAGATTCCATGGCTCTAGCAAAATAGTAAAATAGCCGGATTTAGGTAACTGGAATGGTTTACCCGGCCAACCACATTAACTCGACAGTTTCCTCTAAATTACTTCATTGTTACAACAACAACAACAACATAACGTTTCCCCTTCATAATTCCCAGAATATTGCAGCCGGAAATGTTATCTGAATAGTTGTGGAAAATGCCACTGAATTTGCGTTAATATAGCGTCTTTACTTGAAGGGCGAACACCGTTGAATAAAAATGCAACTACTCTCTTAGCAAATGACAGAACTTAAATTTCTCCATGGATATACTTACATGTGTCTATTTGGTCGATTTACCGGTAGATATATGGAATTATATCTGTCCACGAACTGCCTCCTTAGCATTATTCCTTAAGACTCCTCGAGAAAAATGAAAATTTCTCGTGGCAACAGCAACAGTACCCTATTTATCCAAGGAACTATAGCGCCTTTCCTCCATTTTAATTGAGGGGTTGTTGTTGTAACGGGTTCCTAATCCCCGTTAGGATGGTAAGCATTAGCTAAGGTGTCGCCGACGTCAGCCATCGGTAGATCCAAGAAATGCAGCAGGAAATGCTCGGAGAGGAGAAAGAGTCTCTGGTGGTTGTGGGAGTTTTGAAATGTAGAAGGCAACGTAGATTTTTCGATGTCCTCGAGTAGCGTTGTGGGACTGACTGTCTCAAAGGCTATTGACAAATTCACCGCTATTCTCTCGCAGGGTGGTTTCTGGTCAAGGCCACGAACTATCGGGATGCAAACGTTTTGCTATAAACAACACTTTCAAGTCGCGTTAACGTTTCTGAATATGGAAAACTATATATTTCGTGATTTTGATTGCTTAAATGATCCGATCTAAAGAATACGTTCAGAGATTGAACCGTGTCCTTTGACAATAACTCATGCAATTCGCCGGTTCTACGGTATTGGAATTGACCTGGATTCTATCTCGTCTAGGATTGTCATTTCGACGATGTAACTCTATTTGGCCGGGAATATTTCTGCTGCGCTTGGCTCTACCATAATTCCATCTCGGTTAGATGTAACTCATTCAATGGTTGGTATACTCTGTTCAGGATGTGAACAAAGTTCAGTTATTCAAAATTCTCAGAACTATTGGGGTTAACTGTAGCTCTTTATGGTTACCGAAAACAGAAAACAACGTAGCAACAACTTCCGTAAGTTTAAATTATTGAAACTAAATTGGATTTTGTTTATGTTTCGCATTTTTGGTGACAGATGTACATACATATGTACATAGATACTTATGTGTGTATATTTTCGTATTCGTAACGGAACTCTGTGCAATTAAAATAGTAAAAAGAAAATCAGTTGAATTGTGAGCTAGAATTTTGGAACCCCTGTAAGTAGCTGAAAAGAAAAACCACACAGCGCAAATAGCAAAAACGCTAATCCCACGTAAGTTTCATTACTTAGCCAGTTTTTGCTCAAATTGCACATGCTGCGGTTGTTTTCAAACAAACGGGTCGCCTTGGTTACATATATAAATCCATATATACATATACATACATACATTTGTAAGTATGATGTCTATTTCTTAGTGCTCACAACTGACTTCAATTCGCGGCCGCAAAAGTATTCAAAATGTCCAACACAAAAATGCTGGCAAAATCCAGCGTGGAGGGTAAGCAAAAATCATACATTATTATATACGTATATTTTCGTATATTTTTACTTTCCATTTCCAGATATATCTTACAACGCCAATCTTTGGCTACAAGCTGCCATGCTAATCAATGTTTACATGTCCCTAATTTGGGGTATAATTTACGGTTGCTATATACTCTATAATGTAAGTGGCGCATACGTAAAATGCTTTGGCAAAACAAATTTATATTCTTATATTGTTTCCATTTTCATGCAAAAAAGTTGTCAGAGTTGCAGGACTTCTATGGACGCGCGGTTATAGTCGCCTACATATTATCGTTGTTGGCCGAAGTTTATCGCTTACGTGCGGGCTATAAAGGCAACTTGGGCGCAGAGGTGTGTGAGTGTGCTATTTTGCAGATGAAAAAATTCTTTTTTACACAAATTAAAACAATTGTTTCAATAACAGATCAGCGAGCTGAGCATCTTTCTTGTGACAACACCGTTAATACAACTGCCGTTACTTGCGTTTCTTTTTCTCTCCGTGCGTGGTGATTGGACCCTCATATATCTCATCATTGAGTTAATGTTTTGTTTAATGCTAATTGAATTGATTGCCGGCATGTGGGCATGACATATCTTTGCGAAACATCAAAATGATTTGCACAAACTGAAGCGCCAAATCGCGTTGCAAATGCGAAATGCCAAAAAAGAAAGCGCAAATGCTGAGGACACGTGGAATGTGCTATAGTTTAATTAAATACATAATTATTAATTAAATTTAATTAATTTAATTTAATTTATTATACTTTTTAAATTTTTTTGCTACAAATTATCAAATTTTATCAAATAAATAAATAAAATGGCATAATAAAGCTTATAATAAAGTGCAAGGCAACATTAGTATTACACAAAACCTTAAATTATTTATAAAATGTTTAAATACATTAAAGTAATATGGGTCGTTAACGTAAAATGCTTAATACATAAATTATACATGTATCAATAAATGATAACATGGTTCAAACTGGCCTGAATTAGGCGCTAACCTAATGTGTTGTCAATATAGCAGCCTCTTTGGATCAACTGGTTAAGTGTTTAAAAACAAAAAAATAAAACATAAAAAACAGGTCTGCGCCGCACATTTCTCACACCTTAGCATTATCAACGTTGCATTGCTTTAGCAGCGCATCGATGCGATTCAAATGGCTACGCATTGTCGGTAGAAATTTCCCCAATTCTTGCAGATTCTCATCGTGCGCCTCGCCCGTACCGATCAGCTGTGAGCGTGTAGGCACCCAGTTGTAGATTATCTGCAATGCAAAAAAAAATTTTTTTTTTAATAAAAAAGTACTCATAACCTATTTATTTATTGATTTTTGCTATTTTTCCTGCTCACCACAACCGCAAAAACCTACTTTTATGGTGCCTTGCACTAGGAAGCCGTGATAAGGCTTCAGCGTCCGCTCGTATGCATTCTGCAAATGTATTTTCAGCGCGTCCGTCGCTTGTGCGTCGTAGAAGATGTTTTCAAAAAAGGTGCAAATTAACTGTAGTCCACGCTTTAACCACAAAAGCGCGTCCGCAGCGAAGTTGTCCACTTTCACGTTCAAGATGATCATATCCTCAAGGTAGACATATTTGATTTTGTCCATATTATAGACTTTTGTTAATTTCTGTAAAAATTGTATATTAATTTCAGCGTGTTAACGGTAAATTGAAATTATAAATACAGTTTAATAATTAAAATTGTTATCATTAACCTACCGTAATATTTCCGTTCATATCACTTATCACAGGTGTAAATAGTTTGCCGAAGGACTCTGCAAGATATACATACATACATATATACTCGTACAAGTGTGTTTGGGTTTTTTTATTTGCAAGTACACGCTTTTATGTTTATCAAATATACATACATATATACATATACATGCTTTTATTAGCAACAACAAAAACAATTTGGCAATAAATGATAACGTGCAATGAAAGTGATTCCCTTTCGTTACTGATTTCGAACATTAATTTTTATGAATCACCATTATTTAACCAATACCCAATACGGAATTTTGGAGTTATTATCAATGTTTTGTTTGATGTTTATATATAAGCAATAAATTTGTAACGTTATAACCGATTTGCATGCAGAAAAGATAAGGTTATGTGTATGTGGAGGAAAAGCGCTAAACCATTGAGTAATAATATCCATATACTAATTATGCAGTGATTATGAGGATGGCGAGCAGGTGTGTAATGTGTATGTTTGATTTTTTATGCTACAAATAGAATGTTAATAACGGGTGATCCAAGTAGAGGTACTTCAAAACTGAAGTTGCTGTGTTTTTTTTTTCTTTAAAAAATTAAGGATCCTTGAAATGGATCACCCTTTATTAAGAAAGCTTCAAATTAAGAATTTTTGCAGAATTGATATTGCTTAGTTTAAAACAGCTTAAGTCGATTTAAGTTAATATTGATGATTTCAGTTAGGCTGACCATCTATTCCAAAACTCAAAGTTGATTTTACTTCATATTATACTTTAAAATCTTGAGTTTCAAAATACGGTAAAATGAATATAACCTACGCAAATTTTAAAATAATTTAATTTTGGCTCTTAGAATTTAAGTTACATCACTTAAACTTCAAACGGAATAATAAGGAAACGCTATTTATGAAGGTCTTGTTTTTTTCATTTTGTTGGGGAAACTGCGATCTGAACAAAATATTCGGATATTGCAGCGTGAAAATATCTTGTCAAACAAAAAGTTTTCCATACAAGAACTTAATTTTGTTCAATATGTTTGTAAGGCAGCTATATGTTATAATGATCCGACCTGAGCAATATTGTAGTGTCATCTTGGTCAATAAGTTTGTTTAAATTACATGAGAATATTTTGTCCAATAAAAATTGTTTTCATACAATTATATGATTTTGATTTGATCGGTAAGTTTGTATGATAGCTTTATACTATAATGGACCGATATCGGCGGTTTTCAGAAATTACCAACTTCTCGGGGAGAAAAAGATGAGTGAAAATTTTCAGATCGATAGCACATAAACTGAGGGAATAGTTCGCGTATATACAGACGGACAAATTGTGTGTCAAATGAGACAAAATATGTAAATTGTAAATATGTAAATATGTTTGTATGTATGAAATGACCTATTCTACACTAGATCATGGGGGAAAATCCCTCAATTTCCGGTAACAACCCTAATCAATCATAAAAACATTTTTCAGTTATTTCAAAAAAAGGCAAAAATGACAAATAAAGGCAAGAAACAAAGTGCTTCATAAAAATATCGATACATACATACATTAATTCCATATTATTTTACTATAAATAAAATAATTAAAAAGTTAAACAATGCCAAACATGATGTCTCAGATAAATAGATAGAAAAGATATTTAAAATAACACAGTTCGTACTAAAGTTTTTTTGATGTTAGTAAATCACAAAATGATGAGTATGTCAATAAGTGCAAGTGTAAACTCTTTTATAAGCGATGTGTGATATAATGTACCATAAATAAAATGCAAATAAATGCGATAAAAGCCACAAAGATTTATAACATTATTGCGAACAAATAAAAATAATACACTGCTAAAGACTTGTCAGAAAAAATAAATAAATGAAAAGCTGTGTGCAAACGATAAAGGTGCATATTGCAATAAATCTGTCTTTTAAATTCAAAACATTTTCGTGCAAGTTAATACCAGAAAATCTTAAATGCATACACATACATACATACATACATATGTATGTACATGGGTGTTAGTGTTAAATGTTCAAAAAATTTCATAGATAAAGTGAAGTGGACATAAATCAATCTAAAATAAATATATAGAATATATTTTCATATGTATCTATGTATGTGTATGCAAACTCTTACATAATTATTTCACATAATTACATTCAAATAGCTACATATTCAATTTCAAGCTCACTCACCAATAACGGTTACAATTTCCTTTGCAGACTCCAGAAATGCTTCGGTTTCGATTTTATCTTTAGTGGCTGGCGGGAAGCCCTTCAATGCTTTAAATTGTATATGTGGAGTTGACATGCTTGCAGCGCTTTTTACTGGTTGATATTTGTGTTGATAAATAAACAAGTCGAATGCACTAATTAATTAATTGTTGTTTATTCGCGCACTTTACTTTCCTTACAGCAAATCGCGTCCAACTTCCTACATTGACGGGCGCGTACAAAATTTACAAAATCAAAGCGTTAAATGCTCGGTTCGATTTCGCCTTAATATGGTTCGACTTTATCTTATCATTTATTTTGTAAACAACTATCGCTGATAAATGCTCCGGTTGGAATCCCCGCTATATTTGTATTGCACACATTTGCAACTACAAATAATATATGTACTTATATATATGTAGATCTACACGTATTTCAAGTAGATTTCTTTATTTTGCCTATCTTTTCAAGTTCGCAGTTTTCAAAACGAGTCAGCACCGTTAACTTTTTTTGTTTAAATAGTTGGAAATTTTTGTTTTTTAAAACTTGTTGCGTATTTTTCGTAGAGGCAGCAATGTCAGCTGATGATTAAACTTTCGTTGTTATTGTTTTAGTAGCTTACTAAACTAGCGATGATTGAGTCGCGCTTTGTATGTCTTAGATTTTTTTTTTAACTGCTAACGTGGCTGACAAGCTACTTGCGTGAGTGTGACTTTGGCGGCGTCAAGGCGACAACTAGCAAACTGCTGGTTAAGCGCTAATACACAATTAACTCGTTTATTTATTTCATCAAGGTTTTCAAAGAAAGGTTGCTCTCTTGTTTTGCGGTTACTTTCGAGTAGCTCCACTTCGGTCAACTATTGTTGTAATTATTGTAAATACATATGTATGGCTTATTATAGCACAGATTACTATTTTACATGTATTTTGTCTTATATTGCTGTAAGTGAGTGTGTTTGCTTGTGAGTGTTGATATTGTGACTCTGATTACCGATTTGTTTACCATCAAAAGAATATATATATTGTTTTTAATCAAAAAAAACTTTTCTGCTTTGTAAATAAATATTGAATTTCTTCAAACCATTCGTGTTCAGTTTAAGATTAATTTCGGTGAAATAGCCATGTTTCTGCTGAAAAATAATGAAAATATGTATGAGATGAGCTAAGTTTAAAGACTTATTACAAACATACATACATATGTACATATATGAAAGTATGTGAACGACTTCCGATTAGGTCACCCCTCCGATTCAAAATTGATTCAACATTTTTACAAAGTTTCCTCATATGATAAAAAAAGAATTTTCCATGTGCCTTTTTCGACGGATTTTGTTTTCAAAAGAAGTGTAAATTTGAAAAAAAAAAAATACAAAACTTTAAGAAAATTACAAAACAAAAGCAAATAAATTAAAAAATCATTACTAGTTTAAAAAGAAAAAAAACCATACCTCATGATTCATTTTTTGTTAACAAATTAAAAAAAAAGTTTTATAATTTCCACCAAAAAAAAACCATGAGCCCTTTTCTAATGACCTTAAAGACCTTAAAGAAATTCAAACCTAATCGGAAGAAAAGCATAAAAAGTGGAAATAGAATAATATGTCAAGCTTTTTATAATAAAGTTATGTATATATTTATGAAGCATACAGCTATAAAGTAAATAAATTCTCAACTATTTTAGATGAAACCGATTAAAATACATACACATATATCTATTTTATATATACATAGTACTTACATTTTTGAAGCACAGTGGCACTTAAACACATTTAATTTTAATTGTATAAAACAATTTTAATTCTCACAAAAACGCTTTGTTATGCCCGACCGTGTTAGCACAAACAAATAATGATTCTCTCCGAGCACTTTAGCCGCTTCCTTTGGCAAGTAGAATTTATAAATTTCACTGCACTCTTTGTTTGACTGTGGCTCATACCAATATTTCACTAAACTGTTATCAATACTACGCACCTCTATCAGACGGAGCTGATTCTCGTGTCCCTCAACAATCACACAGCTATTAACAGCATCATAGGTTATTGTAGCATCAACCGTATTCTCTTCAGCATTATAGTCGTTCGAATTTCGAAACCATTTATTATAAGCTAAAATAATTACACAATTTGGCGTAAAATAAAATGAGTCATTTATCTTCTGTTCGTGATACTTTTCCAAAAAAGTGTTTGTTGCACGTTTGAGCTGTGTGAAACGTGGACGCGTCGCGATTTCAGTACGCAATTCTGGTAGCGGTCGCTGTATCACTCTTTCCGGTAGATGTTCGGTCAAATTGTCTATTGTAAAAACACGATTAATATAATCGACACCATTGCCCATCACACCATCTTTAGTATGACCCAAGTCGAAAGTGTGTCCAATTTCATGCACTACGGCACCTAAAGTAGTTGCATAAACACCGCCATATGTACGCCGATAGTTGCTATCGTCTGGTAATTGTGTCAGATCAATCAACTTGTTGCTGCCAAAACATGCGTTGATTTCGTTAAAGCTCCGTGGCCATGCATATAAGTAGGCTGCACCAAAAAGCGCTAGACCACCACCACCTAGTGCTGCGTGGCCTTTCAAATGTTTACGTATGTTTGAATAAGAAAAATCTCCTGTGACTGCTACGGCTGCACCATCATATTTTGTACAACCAATGAACGCAACAAATTTCAATTTTTCCTCACCACCCCAAGTAGACGAGTTAAGTATTTCTTTTGCAAAATTTTGCCACAAACTTTCTTCAGATTGCTCCCAAACTTCTTCACATGTTAAGTGTGATTCAAATACTTTACAATCGTTGTTTAATGTAAAAGTTCTTCTACCGTAACCAGCAGATCGCAACTGTTCGGCATATACAGACTGCACCAAGCGTAGATTCAAATTGATTTTTTCACAATTTTCATGCACTTGCTCCGCCGCTAAAGGCTTCTGATTCACACATGTGATGTACAATGCTTGCAGACGATAATTGTTTTTGCTGTAAGCGGTAGATTCATACAGGATCTCGCATTGATACACGATGTTGCAGTAACTAAAATTTAGTATCAGTGGTGTTCGTGTGCAGACTGTCTCGAGTTCATGCTGAGCAAAATCACAAAGTAGTTTGAACTGACCGGTTCTGGAAATTTTCGATTGTATCTGCAACTCCCAAGTTGCATCTAGAACGCTAGCGTCATGCCTTACTCGTAATAAAATGTGTTGCTCTCTACACTTTTTGGCCTGTCGCTGTTGACGAATGTGCCCCTTAATTAGTAGTATCGTGTGCTTTATAATTTCGCCGTTCTCTAGATTATCTAGTTCTATCTTGTGCACACAATCATCGCTAATCATTGCACTATCTATTAGAAACTGATTAAGGTCAATACACTGATAACATTTGAGTTAAATACTGATAACAAATGCTTTTAACTGCCGTGACCGGAGTCAGGTGAAAAGTGAAAGGAAAGTAAGAAGTGCAGCAATCAGCTGTTTTGTAGTATATAGTGCCGCTTACGGTGGTGATTCTTTGGTAACAAATATAAAAAAAATACAATGGTGTCAAAAACAAATGCATACGCAGTTATTTCCAAACACTTGTATACACACATATACGTATGTATGTACTATATTCTTCCACAGTCATCAATGGCATGGGAATTGGAACCAAGTAAAATCAAAAGTATGATTTCAAAATTAGTACGAAGTATAACAACACATCTTCTATATATTCTCCTTATACTTATATGTAAATATGTGTTCTCCATATATGTATGTACATATATGTAAATATGTATAGATTCAAATAAATTTTTAAACGTATGGGGAAAAAACTAGTGACAATTAGAGCTTAGCATGTTTACCAGAATCGTTTATTTTTTGCTTTCTTTTAATATATTGGCATCAAAAGCTAAAGAGATAAGATGCTGAAGCAAGAATTTTAATAATTACCTCAAACAGGTTTTTTATACAAAAAACAGCTTTAGCGATTGGCACAATTATGTAATGGAGCTTATAGCGGACTTTCGACTAATGCCGGTTCATTGAACTTAATAAATCAACTTATGTATGTATATATATTTTTTGAAAACACACGCATCGTTTTTTATTACCACGTTTACTGTTTTGAAACACAAGAACGTTTAGTATGAGTACAAAAACAGTTATATTATTACGCAATATATATAACCTAAAAATAATAGCCTGAGCTTTTTACCTATTTTCTAAATCCTTATATGAAAAACTTTCAAACTATCTGTGTGCAGGCGCAGTGTGACTCTTTCGATACTCCATCAATTTTTCGATGTACTCATCATGATTTTTAAGTGTAGCTAATAATCCCTGATCATTGACTGGTGAGCCTTCTGGCCCGTAATCAATTAGCTCATCGTTAAGATTCGTCATAGCTCCACCAAGCGCATTTAAAATAGCATCTCCCGCGCAAATATCCCATTTTTTAATCTTCGTTGAATGCAAATACGCCGTGGCATTGTTGGAAATTACTTGCAGAACTTTATAACCAGCGCCGGCAGCCGTTAAGATCTCCGACTCTTCACCAAAAACATTGCGTGTCAAATCTTTTACGCTACCTGCGTGAGAACGTGATACCGTTATTAGTGGTTTTGAAGAATCCGGATTGACAGGATGTATGGATGCTAAATATTCAGACATTGAATGATCCACCCAAGCCCACGCAGTTTGCCCTATAAAAGGACTGTGTATAACTCCGATAATGGGTTTTCCTTTTACTGCTACACACACCATGGTCGTCACGTATTGATAAAGTTTTTCTATAAAAATTGTAATTAATGAATGATTTTTCCAAAAAGAAGACAACTGTCAAATGTTTATACCTGTAAATTCTTGAGTTGCATCCAGAGGATCAATCCATACTGTGACATCTTTTATATCAACCAATTCATTGGGCAAGTTGGCTGTTTCATGCAGCACTGTGGGATCTAAATCGAAAGTATTCACGTTGCTACAGCTTTCTTTGTCTTCCTCTGAATATATTTTAACTCGTGGGAAAATACGATGTAGCCCTTCTTTCATGACACAATGCGAACGTCCATCCGCATCCGTAAATGGATCGTTTGCACCCTCGTCCGTTTTACCTTTACTACGTTCTCTTAAATCTCGCGATTGAGCTACATCCAGGACTTCCAAGCCACCGCGTTGTGCCGCCTGTATGGCTCCAATCAGTAGCTTGCGTAAATTCACCTTATTTTGATTGCGTAGCAAACCATATACAGCAGGCCGTTCGTCCGCATGGAAATTCACGAAATACACTATAATAAGTGTTATCGTGATGAGGGCAATGGCAGCGGGCACTCGATGAATATGAATCGTGCGCCCCATTTTTTCTCTGCGTTTCGTATAGCTCATAGAATACTTCAATAAACTCTATATGAGCAACCTACCTCCACGGTTGTTGTGGATAGGAAAGCTTATTTGATGTCGTGTCCAAGCCAAACTACACCTACTACTCTCAAACAAAAACAAATAAAATCAACAATTGAACAGTAAACAAATTGGAGCGTCATCTGACGTTACAAATTATGACAATTGCATCGTGGTTGGCAATGCCATGGAACAGATGTCATTGTCGATTGTAAATGTTCGCAGAAGAAGAAGCACAATATTAGCTGAGTATTTGACACGTCAATTGTATTTCCACAATACATGTTTTCTTGAAAATTATAAAATTAAACACAATTTGTGTAATCTAAACAATATCTGAGTGTTTTCCATATTTGTGCACGAATTGTATAAATCATATTCATTTGAATTTTTTCCTTAAATTAGTACAGAGAAGAGCATTTGATAAATTTGTGTAACAAACATGGCGTTGGCCGAGGGACCTTGCTATACAATCATCAACTCGCCGGACATCGAAGTACCGAACGAGATGCAATTGAAACAAGACCTCGAAAAGGGAGATACCAATATGAAAATCGAGACATTGAAAAAGGTTATACAAATGTTGTTGAACGGGGAACGTTTATCTGGTCTGATAATGACTATCATCAGATTCGTGCTTCCGGTACAGAATCATCAAATCAAAAAACTATTACTCATCTTCTGGGAGATAGTGCCGAAAACCTCAGCAGATGGCAAACTTTTGCAAGAAATGATATTGGTGTGTGATGCCTATCGCAAGGACTTGCAACATCCCAATGAATTTCTACGTGGCTCAACTCTACGTTTCCTTTGTAAACTAAAAGAGCCAGAGCTTTTGGAGCCACTCATGCCAGCCATACGTGCTTGTCTTGAACATCGTCATTCTTATGTGCGACGAAATGCAGTTTTGGCCATTTTTACCATATACAAAAACTTTGATTGGTTAGTGCCAGACGGTCCAGAGTTGATTGCTAATTTCTTGGAAACTCAACAAGATATGTCTTGCAAACGAAATGCTTTTTTGATGCTCTTGCATGCTGATCAAGAACGTGCACTCAACTATCTGGCATCTTGCATTGACCAAGTAAACAACTTTGGTGATATTCTACAATTGGTAATTGTTGAGCTCATCTATAAAGTCTGTCACGCCAATCCAGCAGAACGTTCACGTTTTATACGTTGCATTTACAACTTGCTTAATTCATCATCAAATGCTGTGCGTTATGAAGCGGCTGGCACACTCATTACACTATCCTCCGCACCAACCGCTATTCGTGCCGCAGCCAGTTGTTATATTGAGTTGATTGTCGGTGATAGCGATAACAATGTCAAACTTATTGTGTTGGATCGTTTAATTGCTATGAAAGAAAATGAAAATATGGAGAAAGTGATGCAAGATTTAGTAATGGATATACTACGTGTATTGGCAGCACCAGATATTGAAGTGCGTCGCAAGACATTGGCACTAGCTATGGATTTAGTCTCATCACGCAATATTGAGGAAATGGTGCTGGTGCTAAAGAAAGAAGTTTCTAAAACCCATAATGTTGAACATGAAGATACTGGCAAATATCGCCAATTGCTTGTACGCACATTACACTCGTGCTCCATTAAATTCCCTGATGTAGCCGCAAATGTAATACCCGTGTTAGTGGAATTCCTTTCCGATAC
Organism: Bactrocera dorsalis; assembly: GCF_023373825.1. Lineage (NCBI taxonomy): Eukaryota > Metazoa > Arthropoda > Insecta > Diptera > Tephritidae > Bactrocera > Bactrocera dorsalis. Next base: position 27,979,511 of record NC_064306.1, on the reverse strand, counting down.
AAATGAATTCGCTGCAGCTGATGTGTTGATTTTCATACGTGAGGCTATACAGAAATTCCCCTCACTACGTGCACTTATTATCGAGCGTTTAATTGAAGCATTCCCACAAATAAAGTCGTCGAAAATACATCGTGCCGCAGTCTGGATTTTAGGTGAATATGTAGACAACAAAGAGCAGATACTCGAAGTAACCGAAACCATAATACAGACCTTGGGAGAGATACCGATGGTTGAAGCGGAGCAAAAACGTTTAGCGGGTGAGCAAACCGACGAGGGACAGAAAGCCACTGAGACCAATACGGCTTCTGCTGGCAATAAAGTCACCTCGGATGGTACATATGCCACCCAAAGTGCTTTCAGCTTGGCGCCGTAAGTTAAATATTCTTTCATTCACCAAATAATAAAATACCTTTAGATTGGTAATATATAAATTTGTTTTACGTTCGCAGTGTCGCAAAGAAGGAGAAAAGACCACCACTACGCCAATATTTAATGGATGGCGATTTCTTTATTGGAGCTGCACTCTCAGCCACTCTAACTAAACTAGCACTACGATATGCTGAGTTGGAAGATGATGTGGTTAGTAATTTATTTGCTAAAATTATTTAACTTGCCACAACTAAACATTCTATCCCCTTGCAGCGTCAACAAAATCGTTTGACTACACAAGTCATGCTCATTATGAGTTCCATATTGCATCTGGGAAAATCCGGTTTCCCTACCAAACCCATCACTAATGATGACATAGATCGTATTTTCATTTGTTTGCGCACACTGAGTGAACGCACCAAAGAGGCCGTCGAAGTATTCCAACATTATTGCCGTGACGCACTTGGCAAAATGTTGGATGCCCAACATGAAGAGGATCAACGCATTTTGAAAGAGAAACAACGTGCTGCTGCTAAGGTACAGCCTGACGATCCCGTTGGATTTGCACAACTCTCTAATGGGCGTGACAATCAATTGGGCGAGAACGTGTTCGAAACTAGTTTGAATCAAGCGTTGGCCGGCACAAAATCAACCAATTTGAGTGACATTACTTCGCCAAATAACAAACTCAATAAGGTAACACAATTGACCGGTTTCTCTGATCCAGTCTACGCTGAGGCTTATGTAAATGTCAACCAATACGACATCGTCCTGGATGTATTGATTGTTAATCAAACAAGTAAGTGCTATAATTTGTTTAAAAGCGAAAATCGCTCATAAGCAAACTCTTAAATCGCAGACGATACTCTACAAAACTGTACACTCGAGTTGGCAACTTTGGGTGATTTGAAATTGGTTGAACGACCACATCCAGTTGTATTGGCGCCCCACGATTTCTGCAACATCAAGGCAAATGTGAAAGTGTCGTCCACTGAGAATGGCATAATTTTCGGAAATATCGGTGAGCAGGACATTTAGTTAACTTTCGTGTGCCTGAGATTATTTATTATGTATATTTGCAGTTTACGACACGAGCATCAATACCAATGTTGTTGTTCTGAACACCATACACATTGACATTATGGATTATATAATACCCGCTTCGTGCACTGACACTGAGTTTAGACAGATGTGGCAAGATTTCGAGTGGGAAAATAAGGTACGCATTTTAATTTTATATATTTCGGCTTCTTCAATAATGAATGTGCTGTATATAATTTCATTAGGTAACGGTTAACACCACATTCACCGATTTGCACGAATATTTAAAGCATTTGTTGAAGAGCACCAACATGAAATGTTTGACTCCGGAGAAGGCACTCAGCGGCCAATGTGGATTTATGGCTGCAAATATGTATGCGAAGTGAGTAGTTAACTAAGTCAATGAAACTTATGGCAAAAAATGCATTAAATGTTTATTGTATTCAAGATCAATCTTTGGTGAAAACGCCCTTGCTAATTTAAGCATCGAAAAACCTGTGGACGATCCCGACTCCAAAGTCACCGGCCACATACGCATACGCGCTAAAAGCCAGGTACTATTCAAAATAGCAAATCTAATGAATTCTTGTACTAAATATTTGTACTTTCAGGGCATGGCACTAAGCTTAGGTGATAAGATCAGTTCGTCACAGAAACAGTCAGTGCAGGCCGCTTAAATGCTGACAGATATGGAAAATTGTTCTAATTTAAGTTTGAGCCCTTAGTGTATTAATTATATCCGTTTACGAAATTCATCATTTCAATCTTAGTGCATTACTGTATGGGTGAAAACTCTTTTTCTTATTGTTTAATTATATTTGATTTATTTGTGTTGCCCGAAATTGCGAAAATTCGCACACAAAGTACTTTATACGTTAACATGTATGTAAAACCATTTATTTGTTAGTATATCATTGCTATAAAGATTTTTGAAAAGCTTATAATTCCAGCTATTAAATAGAATAAAAAGCAACGCTTTATTTTATGTACGAGAAATATAATATTTAAATATATACTACATACACCATACACCGATTAAAAATATATGTATGAAATTAAAATTTAGAAAAGAAATAATTAATCTTTTTTTGATCATTTGAGCTTGATTTGTAATTAATATACATATGTATGTATGTATGTGAAAGTATTTCATAGCGAAATCGTTGGTATCAAAGATTTGATTGCCAACATAAATAAAATTGTCAAACTTTCATAACATATAAGATAGATATACGGGATATGCACAGTTAACTTCGTTCTTTTATATGTCCTCCGCAAATTCCCAAAACCTCGTTGAGCCTCAGCTCATAAAAAAAACCTGCCTACGTACTTGGGGTAATAGAGTCAAGTGACCCATTTCGTCTTTTCGGTAACTTTGCTATTGCTTTTGCAATCTGTGCGCAGGGGATAGGTATTTACAGTTTTTCATCGATCAAAAGCCCATTTCGTGCATAAGAGACCTTCTGAGTTTACCTTCAAAAATTGAAACAAAAATAATTGTTATAGAGATGTATCTTCTCGCCACTACTGTCTATAATCTATTACAATATTGTGACAATTCAAAAACTCAGCAACTCTGTTTAAACAGCTGTTCGATGGTATGCAAAAACATTTGGAATGTGTGCGATCACTCAGCTCCACGGTAAAAAGTTGCACCAAGAAATGGCCCCAACTGCCAGTATCTTACTTGGGGAAAGTGGAGCAGTCGTGTTAAGTTAGCGGTGCAGCAACTACTTAAAATAAATAATTAAGCAAAGTGTTAACAAATAATATATTTTTCTACTTGAAAATGTTTGTTGAAACATGCATTGCACCTGTAAACATTGCACTAATCAAATATTGTAAGTTAACTTTCACTTTTGAAGTCATACATACATACATACAATACATATATAAATAGTTAACAGTTTTTAAATATGACTTTACTTAAAGGGGGAAAACGACATGAAGAACTCATATTACCCATCAACGACTCGCTCAGTGTGACCCTTAACACCGACGAGGTAATTTCCATTTGAATATATGTTTATTTCATAAATGTAAATTATTGTAAACAAAACCCTTTTGTTACGGAAATTCATTTTAGATGTGCGCTAAAACAACAGCAGCTGCTTCAGCTTCCTTTAAAGATAACGTAATGTGGTTGAATGGCGAAAAGGTGCCATTTGAGCAGAACGCACGGTTAATGCGTTGTGTGAAGGAATGTGAGTTTATTGTCGACATATTATGGATATAAGTTTTTAAATTTAAATATTTTAGTACAACAACTTGCTACTGCTAAAGGAAAACTAAAGTTCCCCATAGAGTGGAAGCTACACATAGCATCGCGTAATAATTTTCCTACTGCTGCGGGCTTGGCGTCAAGCGCAGCTGGTTACGCTTGTCTTGTATATACACTTGCACAACTGTATGGCGTGGAAAAAGAAGAATTAACAACAATTGCTCGCCAAGGAAGTGGTTCTGCATGTCGCAGCTTACACGGCGGTTTTGTACGCTGGCACATGGGTACACGTAATGATGGTAGCGATTCAATAGGCTCTCCCGTTGTATCGGCAGAGCATTGGCAGGACTTTCATATCATCATATTGGTGGTAAACGATTCACGTAAGAAAACAAGCTCGACCAGCGGTATGAAACGTGCTGTAGAAACATCAGATTTGTTAACACATCGTGCCCAACATTGCGTACCACAGCGTATAGCGGCAGTGATCGATGCAATAAAAAACCATGACTTCCCTAAATTGGCAGAAATTACTATGCGCGATTCGAATCAATTTCATGCTATTGCCTTAGACACATTTCCACCCTGTGCATACATGAATGATGTGTCACATGCAATTGTGGACTTTGTTCACGCTTTTAATAAAGAAGCTGGAGAAATTAAGTTGGCTTATACTTTTGATGCCGGACCAAATGCTTGCCTATTTCTTTTAGAAAAAGATGTAAGTGCTGCATTGGCGGCAATACAAAACAGTTTTCCGAATGATGCGGGAGACAGTGTAGAATATGTTAAGGGCATACCGATAAGGTGTGAGCCCAAAGAGGTACTTAGAAATTTATTTGAATTTATTAAGAATAATATATACTTTTAATAAATATGTATATTTTTTTAGATCGACGCCTTCTACAATAATGGTACGTTACCTAAAAATGATAAGAATCTTTTTAAATATATAATTCATACAAGGATTGGTACAGGACCACAACGTCTTGATGAAAGCAAAAGCCTTTTGAATATTAGTAACGGCTTACCACTTGAAAATTAAGAGTAAAAACGCCTTTGGGATATATTTATTTAAGTCATAAGCAGAAAAATGTAAACATTGTGATCGCAGAGGCACAGTTCAATAAATATTTTCTATACAAACATCAATAAATAATAAACGAAACTAAACTTTTTGTCTTATATCATATATGAAATTACAAAAAGTGTGTACTTTGGAACAGTTTAATCATTAATAAAAGTAATTCTCTTAAATGACTTTTTTTTATATTCATCGAAATTAAATAGAATAATAAACTGAGAAATGTATATAGCGTTTCGACAACCCTATTACCCCATCAGCTTTCTTATCACCCCATTCGTTTTCACCGTTTTTGTTTTCGTTTGCTAATCGTACTCCAATTACGTTCGTCAGCTGATTGAGAGTCCCCAGATCAAAAGCTAATTAACGCAAGTATCGACCAAAGAGATTTATAGTTTTTAGTATTTTATTCAATTATGTAAATTTTTTTAAACATTTTTTAGTGAATGAAATTTATTTAGATAGGTTATTATGTATTGTTATAGAAAATATTAATTATGTGTAATATTTTGTGGAAAAAAGTAACAAAGTTGATTTTATATTCGCGTTGGTATGGCAACGATCACAATCTTTTTACACATGCACCCAAACGTGAGCTTGAAAACTTATTCGTTCGTGTCATTATTTAGTTGAACGGGAAGAAAACGGAAAATATTTAATTTCTTGATCATAGACCTTTTATAGGACGGAATTCGTAATAAAAAGTGGAAAATTACTTAAAAATTTATTGTGTTTTACGTTGGTAGGAAAAGTACGAAAGGATGTGCCATTGGTAAAGAGTTAAAAAGTGTTAAAAAATAATATTGTAAGAAAATCAGAAGTTTTACAAAATGACGAGTTAGCCAGCTAGTGACGACGAAGGTAAATGCCAGCGCTAGCGTTGACACACGGCTAGCTAACCAGCGCTGGCGTACAAGTGACAATAGCATTGGCAGTGGCAGTGGCAGAAGCGTGTGATTTGTGTTGTTTAATTATTGCCTGGCCGCTTGTATAATGATACAAGCTGCAACGATGCCGTAGAATGAAGTAGCCAAAAAAGTAGCAATAAATAATTTAAGGTATATGTGTGCGGTGTAAGCGAGGCATTGGAGACAGTGAATGATCTACAAGCAAACAGTGATCAAAGTATGCATATTAAAAAAAGGAAATACTATCCAAACCAACGCAAAAATGCATTTGTTTACAGATTCCAGACTGATGTCTTGCAAATCTATACAATATGCATATCTAGACATTGTTAGAGTGATAGCATTTAAAGAAAAAGCTTAAAAGTGATAATGCATTGTACGGCTAATCTGTTTTATTATTTGTAACAATTCTTCCACACCCTTCTACGTTATAATCGCTGAGCTATGTATAAGTCAGTTATTACTTAAATTCCAAAAGAAATTACAATTCAGCCCAGTCTTATTGGGAGGCAACAAGAACAGATATATAATTTAATATTGACAGTTTTAATATATCCATATATGCTTTTGTTTCCATTCTAGTATAGCCCGAATTTAGAAACAAATTCATAAGAAAAATAAAAAAGAAGAAAAAAATTGAGGAAAAAGTTAAAAACGAAAACTTGACTCAATACTTATTGACGGTCAGGTTCAAGTTCCAGTTATGGTATTTCTAACGTGAATATTTTCATATAAATATTTGTTTGCGTGTGTAGACGTATGTACATACAAAACATTTACGTATCTAGCAAATAATGCCGCCAGTCAATTGGCACTTAACCCTTTTCGACATCACTTCCTCTGCATCTCTCCCCTGAAGTTAACAAGTTTAGATATTTGTTAACATATACAAATTCGCCTATGGTTGATATATCATGTTTTCATGTTGTTATAGCTTGAAGCATTACGTCTAATATGTTATGTCGTAGTAAAATATACATACATAAATATGTAAAACTAATACAGTTAATAAAGTTTCTATTAACATTTTAGCGACACGATAAAACGTAAATTTAGAAAGTAACCACGCAAAAATTTATACCGTTATAACAATGTATTCAAGAACGATTCAATTGCTCCATTTAAATATGAGTTTGAACTTCGAAAGTGGGTGCAAATTTGTTAAAGTGTATATGTACTTGTATGTACTGTTGTTGCTATAAATTATTTATTCATTGCCCAATATAGCTGCTTATCCATTCTTTCATTTTGAGTTTTTCGCCAATTGGATAAGCAAATAATGACGTGTTCTCTAACCACACTATGTTAATCCTCAATTGGCTATGGTTGGTTGGTATTCCGATTGCTTCTTTTTGTTTTAGGTTGTTTGTTTTTTTAACCGCAAACAGCAGTCGAAAAGCAGCAGTCAGCATTGGTAAGCATTCGTAGCTTTGAGGAGTGATAACATTGGAATAAGTGTAAAAAAATAGAATTCAAATTTTGTGTTTACTTTGAATTTTGCGATTTTTATCGCCTTGGAAATACTTTTTTTTGTGTTTTGTTTTCGAAGCAGTAAAGCATGGTGAGTGCTTTGGCGGTTAAATTATATGTAGACAGTATACATACATACATATATGTACATATGCAGATACATTAATATAAAAAAAACGTACATACATAATTAAATGTGTGAAAATATCACTTTGGCCAAAATGTATATTATCTATTAATTTTAATGATTGATGTTTGATTCCATTACAACTATTAACGTAGATACTTCCACAGAAAATATTTTTTTAAGTTTTTTAAATGTTCTAATGAATATCGGTCCTTCTCCACTTGAATCTGGCTTCGCTTGGAATAATATCCAATTGGCGCCACGTAGCGAAAAGAAGAAACGAATGGCCCACGGTTATTAACTCGGCTATAATCGCGTAAGCGGTGTCTACGCCAATTAAGAAGAAGAAGAATGAATATCGGTAGTTGTATTTTTCCACTTTGCGACAACACAGGAATTAATGTGGTTTGCTATGTATTTATATTAACAATAATGTCTGTCTCAGCTGATGTAAGCTGATTGGATAGGAATTTATATCCGATTCCGGGATCTTTCTGACCTAGAGTAGAACTAATATTAACCGTCTCACAAATTTGAAAATGGCTCAAAGCACTTTGCCGATTTATAACTGTATTTATGATCAATAGACACCAATTCTCACAACACCGTATTGACCCGGATTTTATACGGTCAAGTACTGTACTTTCGCAGATCTAACCTCATTTGGATCGGAAAGTTTTTGATTAAGTTTTTCATCACTGGAGCAACGTCTTGCAGCAGGGTTGCTCCGCATCCTCCTGACTCGTGCTGCGTTTTTTTAGCATAGCTTGGCCCATAGTTATCTTGATCAAGAAACCTCCCGACTTTATTTCTGTGGACAACCGTACCTTCACTAACTTTAATAAAGATATTTAGGCCGGCTTCGCAGAATTTACCTAGAGCACCTTCACTACCCATTCCTGCGGACGAAATCTTTGGCGAACGGCTATTCCGCAGGGTGATCGCAGATGCCATCGCTCGCTTCATCCCGGGGCGAGAGCTCGACACCTTACGCCATGCTTATCCCTGTTGTCACCAAATAAAAAATCTCAGTTTGGATATTCGGCGAATGGTAAATCAACACAAGCGAACAAAATGGATAAAACACCTGAAGCCTTGCAACGAGTATGAGTAAGCTTTAGACTACTGTCAAGGCTTTGTCTATCCAACTTAATGTCTCTACCTCTTCGGACCTGAGCTATTTTAGCCGACAATTTACAATGCAATTTGATCTCTAATTGGATTTAAATCCATTGGCCTTCATGGAATTAACATGCTGATGCTAAAGCACCTCGACGGGAGCAAGGTTCCTCATCAAGATCCGCAACCTGTCACTGACCACTCTTCAGATACTCGATGTGATAGGCATAGTGGTCACACCACTGGTCCCACTACTGAAACCTTGGAAACCCGCCAACAAAGGGATAGTTCATGGCCTCAACTAAAAACAACACTGCTAGGGTTCAAAAGGTGGACTATGAACTACCTGAGCGGTCTCTTCTATATCTCGAAATTCCCTCAACCACAAGAGTGCCAAAGAACCACCTCGTACGCCGATGATTGCACGAAAATGACGTTGGGATCGTTTCCTTGCTGCATGGAACCTAACACTCTCCTTAACCTTAATATTGCTGCCGATGGCGTTAAAATTCCGACAGTCAATAATCCTAAGATTTTAGGTGTGACATTCGTTAGCCTGTACTCTTTCACTCCTCACACAACCTCTATTTCTGCCAAAGCACAGAGCCACAACAAAATCCTCAAGTCGATAGCCGGCAGCACATGGCGGTAAAAGCCATTGCCGTTATTGACAACATACAAAACAATCGGCCGGCCAGTCCGTACGCCGCACTAATATGGTTGCCTGAATGCAGAAAAACGTAGACGAGGAAGCTACAGACATGCTAGAACACTGCACTCCAGACTTCAATAGGATGCCTCTTGATGTCTCCCATTGAACATCTGCATAGTGAGGCCACCTTCTCCCAGTTAAGGAACATAATGAACTACTCTCTCAACACCTTTCCTGGCCCAACCGTTGGATGACCCCGGTAACAACTTTTCTGAACCTTACCATCCTAACGGGGACTGGTTAACCGTTAGAAGCCAAATCAATAAACAATTTCCAAATCGCGACCATGCGGTTTACGATCTTTCTCCATATACAGTAAGAGAAGTAAGAGCGTGTTGGATGGAAGCTTTGTCCTTGATGCATTGTCAACAAAGGTTCAGTTGTCGTTGATCTTTTGAAAGAGAATCACGTTAAACGCCATGAGTGCTAAGTACGCGTCGCGCTACGAGGCTGTGTTCCTTTGCATCCACCCGAAAGGTCCCAAAATGTCGCAATCAGCGACTGCTAAATATATGAGAAAGTCGAAGGCATTTGTACAGAAGTGGATACAGCGATATAAAGTGGCTAAAAATGTCGATGATTTACCAGAACGTGGTTCGATAGGAAAAGTGAACAAAAAAGATAAAAAAAGAATAGTGAATCTGTTTTCGCGGAATTCTGCTTTTACACCGCGGCAAGGACAAACAAAATTAATGGCAAAAGGTTTAGATATGTCCTACGAAACTATCCGAACCCTTCTTCATACTCAATGAAGAAGCCTCTGTTGACTGAAAAACTCTTTACTAGGTGGAAAACTCAATCTGGAATCGTTACATTGAATTGGCCGTCGCAGTCGTCCGATGCAAACCCTATTGAAAATGTGTGGGCATATATTAAACAGAAGCTTCGTGGAAACAGTTGTCTTACGAAATTCGTCGGATCTGGAGATCCTTGCCACTAGAATACGCCGTCAAATTAGTAGAAAGCATGCCTCGCAGATGCCAGGCAATTATCGACGCCGGTGGTGACTGGACACATTATTGACCAAATTGCATTATTGTTTGTAATGTGTACATTGTATATATAAATATGAATGTTTCATAAAATATTTTTTTTTTATAAATTAACACGGCCACGTTCTGACTTGACAGACTGTATATAATTTGTCTAGTACTAAGTTTCCAATGGTGCAACTCCTGTGATATAAGGTGATATAATAGTCCGTAAGAGACATCTAAATTGGAAATTCTTTAGATTCATTGATCTCTAATTGGATTTTAATAACAAACTTCTATATTTCAATGAATGAATGATTCATATCCCAACCGAAAAAATCCTTCTGTAATTTACTCCTCCAATTGGAACTTCGGGTATTCCCAATTTTTTGGCATGTCATGCGCTCCTTTTATCGATAAGTTATAATAAATATATTTGCGAAATAAAAAACCGGTCAAATTCCTGCTGCATCTGCTGCATTTTTTAAATTATATTTTTATGTTAAACTGTTTTGTATAATTGTATGGGTATTTCTTTGTTCAACTTTGTATGAATGAAAAAAGTAAAAATAAATATTCTAAACTTATATATGTCCACATATGTACATTCGTACGAACGCTCGCTATGTAAAGTAAAATACTTCAAAATTATATTATATACAACAACTATATACATACATACATATTTATTAATAATAAGTAATTGTAGTATTAAAAATTTTCGAATACTAAAGTCACGAAACAATATCTCGTTACAATTTAAGTTCGACTGCCCAATAAATATAAATATTGTATGTATACACACATTCATACCTACATCTCATTTATATATAAAAAGAAATATATTAGTATGTGTATATAAACGCAAAGCTCTCTTTGAGCATTTTCGCTTAAAGCTTACATAAATAAGGTGGGGGCTTTTACAGAGGGGGATTGATTGTTTTGAAAACTGTTGTTTGAAGCGTGCACTTGACAACTCATGAGATGTCGATTCCGATTGCATTTACATACATATATTCAGAGCTTAGCTTTTTCTAGCGCTCAAGCACGAACGCTTCGTCAATAGCGGCGGCTCGAATTCGCCAAATTCATACTCGTATCAATTGTTATAGCTTGTTCATATGTATATAAAACAAATTAAAGTTACATACAAATAATTGTATGCATGCACTCACTTTTGGGTTACGTATATTGTAAGCAACTGTTTGTATACAGTCATATATACATATGTATTTAATATAAATGTGTAGTACATGCAAAAGTGTGTAAATATTGGAATAAGTACAGGTATCTTTGGAAATTTATTTTGTTTGTATCTTCTCTGTGTTTCTTGCAATATTCGTGCGCGTGCATATACGACGACATACCGGCTGCTCGCAGTACACTGTCAGTCAGCAGATAACAAACAAGCCAGTCGAACGTTCGCAGCCGAGTGTATACGGAATAATTTTTGGTTTAAATCAGATTTATGGATTTTCTTTGTGCTTTTTTGTTCAATTATGTATTTTCGGATTTGAACTTCACGCATTGAAAAACGAGCAAATATTGCATCTGAATAAATGCAATAATTTGTGGATTTTTTTTTTGTTTTTGTGATCTACTAACTAACAGCAGGCGAAGCGAACGCGCGCTGCTTATAGCGTTATAGCATTCAGTGCAAGTCTACGCTATTAAAGCACGCTCTAAGCTGCTGTTAGCAGGAGAAACAAATAAAATCACACGCAACACAAGTCAGAGCACGGCGAACGACCAACGGCATTAAGGTCAACTGGTCGCCAAATGTACGGAGTCAGTGTCAGCCTATTTGTCATTTAACGAAATTTCAATTTTATTGCAACTTTTTAATTGTCTTTACAAGTACTATCTAAAATACATATATGTATGTATATATTTTATTTGCAATTTTCTTTATCTTTACAGGTAGACGTTGTCATCTCGTTCCATTAAATTAGCATTCTATTCAAATATTTATCGTTATCAATATTTGTTTGCCGAAGTTGTTGTTGTTGTCGTTGTTGTTTGCGCAAAATAACACACAACTCACAAACAAACACCCATAATACACTTGAACTGCACACCTAGCGGCAGCGTACGATACACCATGCAGCGCAAACTGTTGCTCTATGCGCTGCTCTTCTTGGCAGTGACGTCGCAAAAATGTCATGTAGTCGAAAGTGGCGGCCCACCCAGCGACACTATGGGCACAATAGCCGCCAATCGCTACAATGCTGAGCAGCAGCAGCATCAACACCAACAACAGCATCATCTTCCCACAGCGGCGCATCATCAAGGCGGCAGCGTTGGTGGTGGCGGTGGCAGTAACAGCGTTCTGCCGGCGCCCGCAGCGCCAACAGCCGCCACACACGCTTTATACCATCCATCGCCATCGGGCAGTGGCCACATGGAGCATCGCAATTCATATAATCTGTTAAGCGAAGCAATGTCGCAGGCTGTCAGCAATGAATTCAGTGAGTACACACAAACATACATACATGTATACGTAAATTTAAATGTCGGAAGTGAATGACGAATTTGTTGATCGGCTTGATCTTATCTACTAAGAAACAATATTTTTGCATACACACACAGTCCCAATGAGTGAATGTGCTGTACTTAGTTACTAATGCGAAAGTTGAAATTTGTGAATGTAACTCTGTACGCATTTCAATTTTTTTACTTGTGCTTTTGTTTTAATTTCCTTTTTCAAGTTATTTTTAAAGCGGCAACATGGCTTCACAAAGTGCTTCAAATTTTGACAGCACTATATTTTATCATTTATGTACATCGATTAATTATTTCCCACAAAAAAATGATAATCCGGTAAATGTGACGTAATGCTCAAAAGAATTAGCTCGTTAAAGATTAATTACATGCATTTGCAAAAACAAGAAAAAGTAAATCCAATAATATCTTGCTTTGATTCATGAAACTGATTTAATTATAAACATAACCTTTAAGGTGCGAAATGCATAAGCCAAACGATTTTTACCGATAAATTGATGCGATTGACGCAACAGTTTAGTTTTTATAATTTTTGTTTTGAGTTGCGCCCTTTTCTTACTGCCTGATGTACTGGCATGCCAGCTGTGCGTGATATATAAGAAACTTCCCCGATCAAATGGCATTTTAAAATGGAACTCAAACCTTCGAAACAGTTTTTGTATGCTCTAATATAAAGATGCTGCAGTCAAATAGTGGACTTTCCTATAACATAATAGAAATAAAAGTGAAAGTGATAACCGGCATGAAAAATTAAAGATAAAGTGTTAGAAAAAATCATTCGAAACATGTTTGGATATTCACGCATTTGAAAAGTGCAAATGAAACTTAAGTAATAGAAATTTTGTGTAAAAATAAATAAAATTTCAAATAATTTTTTTAAATATTCCGGTTAATAAAAATTACGGAAATGCTAAAATTTGCACGTATCAATCACTGATAATGACATGAAATTTGTCCGCACCTTACTTTGCAAAGTAATTATAAAAAATCTGACTTCAATAAAGCATAAACAAATGTGCACTCCCATCACACAATGCATCATTAATTGAGATAGCAGGCTTTACTGTCAATTAATTGCCAAATTACGTTTCGATAAAAATAGCGATAATTAGAAGTAATAAAAATATATAATTTTGATAACCGTTGGGCCAGGCCATTTTTCGTGAGAAAGGTGTGGAAGCAATAAGTTCTTTTTTGTCATCAGTGCACACTGGTGAGGTGGCATACGAGGAATGTGGACAAACAGGACAACATCTATAATGTAATGCACTTATGTACCTATCTATTTTTTATGGTTAGACATATGTATGTATACTAAACAAAAATCTGTTCGCTTTGGAATCTAAACGCAACTAACCTACTTTCTATTAACATACAAACACCACAACTACTGCTAATTAGCGCTGCTTCACACCCTTACGCACCCCTACAACCATAAATTTCACCAAAGGAAATTAATTCCGCTTAACCGCAGGTGACTCCCGCGCTCCTTTTTTGCTTATCTGCAACAATTTGAATAAGCCAAATTCTTATTTATGGTTTGCTTACGCACATGTCGACAAATAAAAGGAGCAAGCAAACAAACAAAAATAATAATATTAACACACACATACGTATACGTGAAATATCACAATTAAGCGTTGGCTTTTTTATTATTTGCTAAAGATGCGCGCAAGACTGTAAAATTCCAACAGTGTCTTGTGTTTTCTGCCAACTGGCTGCCAAACGGCACTATCTCAATTATTTGCCTTCGCCAGGCTTTGATACAATAAATATTTATCTCTCTGCATTTAATTATTATTATGTGTGTATTCACACACGCACACGTGTGCTTGGTTCTAATTATGTGTGCGTATGTGTGTGTTTGCAAGTTATTGGACTTGCGTAAAAATATCCCACTTGGAATGAGCATGTCACACTATAATTTTATTAATATTTCCCCATTTTTTGTATTTTTATCCATACAAAATGACACAGGTTCACTGGGCAGCGGTTCGGCGGATGGTGCTTGCCATGCAGACGATTTGGATTGTTATAGTGGCAATGTGCAAGATCGTTTGGGTATGGAGGCTATACGTACGCTGCATCGTCAGCTCGATGATGACGACAATGGCAATATCGATTTGAGCGAATCGGACGACGTAAGTAAACAAAAAAACGCAAGCTAAAAAAACTCTTTTATTATTACACTATGGCCAGTGGTAATAAGTTCTGTAACTAATTGGCTTAACTTCTGTGCTGTATTGTACCCATAACGATTTCGTTGGTTTCTTTAGTTTTTACGCGAAGAACTCAAATATGACTCCGGTTACGAGAAGCGTCAGAAAGCGTTCCATTTTAACGATGATATGCACATTTCCGTGAAGGAGCTGTGGGAGGCGTGGCTACGTTCGGAGGTTGGTTGATCGGTTTAACGATGTTACTTTACAATATTTCTAATTATACTGTTATTATTCTGTATATTCCTCAGGTGCATAACTGGACCATGGAGCAAACTTCAGATTGGCTGGCGCAATCAGTGCAATTACCACAATATGTCGAACTATTTCGTTTGCATAAAGTGACCGGTGCTACATTGCCAAGGTAAGCCATTTGAATTTTTTTACGAGTTCAAAAGTATTTTAAAAGCAGAAAAAAACCAAAAAAAAAATCTAAACTCAAATCACTCAAATAATTAAGCAAATATGCACCATAAAATATACTAAAATTTGTAGCTAATAAAGAGGGAAGTATGCCAAATTTGCACTCACCTACATACCTAAACCTTTTAACAATAAAAAATCAAAATCAAAAAAATCTGTTTGTCTTCAAAAAGCGCACGAACTTGTGAAATTTCCACGGCAGTTTTTTTCCAGCACGTCACATTTTCTGTTTAGGCAGTATTTTTAATAATAAAAAAAATTATTGCAAATATTGCTCATCTTTCCACCGAGTTGTTATGCATATCAAGTAAAGGCAGAGAGATTGCATTATTTATATAAAAAAATATATTATAAATGTATATACGCACATGCATACAAATGTAGAATAACATATTTTATTATTGTTTGCGCGTAGCAAAAAATTCGTTAGCAACAGTTTAGTGGAATTAATTATATATTAGCATAACTAATGGATTCTGTGAGATGATTTTTTATGTCGGAAATATACTAGCAGGTTTGCTATTGCCTACTTAAAGGAAAAAAGTCACCGTAGAGGCCGAAAAAAATTAATTTTTCGAGATTTGTTTCCGGTAAAACCAAAACGATGCCCATAAAACTAATCTGATACATATTTAGAACAAAGTTTAAAGAATAAAAAAAAATTAAAATAAACATTAATTTATTTTAGGGAGTTATCGTGAGTCGTGTTTCCACTGACATCGGAATTCGGATAAAATATACTGAGCGCAATTTTTAATTGGAGTCATAAAACCAAATATTATTTCAGTCGAGTGTCTTTTTATCCTAGATAGCCTACAATCTTCAGAAAATTAAACATAAAACTAACGCTTCAAAATAGTTGGCTTTTTAGCAAAAATTTTTCACTTAATTTTGCATTAAAAATTATATAAATTTGAATTTTTCGTAAAGTCCGTAATCTATCGGGAGTAGTTTTAAATAAAAGCTAAAAAGATAAAAAATTTGGTTTACTACTTTTTCCGCAAATGCTTATGGCAATTTGGAAAACATGGCTTAGAGAAAATCTGATTGAAAGGTTTCAAAAGGTCACACGATTTTTAAGGTCAGCTTTTGGAGTTTTGTAATTGTTTTCTTAGAGCATATACCTATCGATCAAGACAATAAAAACTCGATTTCTTGAAACGTTTTCTCATACTTCTTCCTTAAGCGTGGTTGTCATTAAAACACTGATTCTTTACTTTCAAACTTTGCTCGATCTGAAGAAACGATCCTCTGTGTAGCCAGTCACTCAAGCCACTAGCCTAATGCTTCAAAAATTAATTTGTTTCTACACACTTGTGTGGTTTATGTGACCTTAAACAACAAATTTTTACAGCTCAACATAAAGTTTTACAAAATTACATATTAGGTTACGAAATTATTGTGAATTATTATTCCCATTTCACTTGCATTAGTTCATACTATTATAACGTTTCAGAGAAATTCTAACAAATTCATGCTTTATTAAGAATTCAAATGAATTTTGTTCGCAGCATAAAACGCGATTACGATTTTAATAATCTTAATCTTATTTGCATGCAGAATATATAGACAGAGCAACTATATAAATGCTATTTATACATATGTATGTTAAAATAGGCTGATTAGAAGTCATCCGTTTTTATTAAGCGTTTATCAGCAAGAATATGACATAATTTATAATGAAGTTTTTATTGTTTTTTTTTTAATTAAATGAGTCAACAGTTGTTTTATTGAGTATAATTCCTTTGATTTGAGTGTATTAATTCTTTTGTTTTTTTTTGATTTTCAATCTTGATGTACAAAACTCCATTAAATTATTACATATTTGCAAATAATTGTCATTTTAACTATCTGCGCGTGACAACGCCGATTAATATTTTGCGCTTATCTGTTTCATAATGAACAAATAGCTAATAAAGGTTTGAGCTTAATTTGGTCTATGGGAAAATTACTTGAGCCTATTTTGAGACGATTCAATATTTATATGGTTGTTGTTAACATATAATAGAATAATTTAATGCATCTGCACAAGGACTGTACGATATTAAAATCGTTGGTTTTTCGAAAATATACTTTTTTTTTAATTCAAAGAAAACACATACCTAGTATGACAACCTAAAAGAAAAGTATATTTATACTTATTTTAAGAATATCCAGTAAAATGTTAAAAAAACATTAAATATTTTGGAAGTTACACGCTGCCGCAGCCAGAATGGCTATTTCTGCTAGAAGATAATGTTTGATATTAATTACCAAATTTGAAAAAAAAATAAATATTATGACAAACGATTGATTGTCTAATATGAAAAAATAGTATGAAAAAATAAAAATAATACATACATACATATGTCAACAAATAATTATCTAATATAAAAAAATATAATAGTTACGACATACGAATAATAACATAAATGACAGAAATAATAATTACGACATCGGATTACTTCATTACTTTAAAATTAAAGTAACATTGCCCATTATTTCGACAACATTATAACCACTAGAACTCCAGAATAATATTCGAAAATATATAGAGTGTAGATTATACACTTTTTTCTAACTTTCAAATTAGATGTGTATTCCTACAAAATAAAAATAACTAAAAATAAGCCACTTGGGGGAACTAATGGGGGAGTGATTGTCGGGTGTTCCACAATTGGAACGACACAAATATAACGGCAATAATAAAAGGCATCAAATTGTCATAGAATAATAAAGGTAAGCAACGAGGAGGTAATGATTTTTCACTAATAACAATAAAAAAGCGGCAATTATATAGCGGTGAGACTTTTTGTAAGCTTAATTTTTGTATTTCGTGTACGTACATATGTATGTACGTGCAACTTTGTGACAATGGCGTAGTAGTATTAGTTGGATCATGCAATTAAACCAACAACTACCGGGGCATGCACAGTGAAAAAGTGGGCGCCCAGTTAATGGGTTATTGTGCGAAACCAAATAGATTTTTATTTACAAATATATACAAACCGACATATGTTTAAATGTGTCTGCGAATGTGTATGTGGATAGCATGCTGAATCATTGGAATTATTTTTGTGTGAAGTTAATAAACTTACATTTAACGTTTTTGCAGTTTATGTAGAATTATTCGCAAAGCGGCAGTGAGCGAAAAACAATAAAAACGGAAAATAAAAACAAAAATAGAAAATTAAAAAAGCTTTACTATTCGTAAGTTTGGCCTTCAAATCTGCTCATTTCACTAAAAAAAATAATAATTTGTCTATAAACTTCTCGCAATTTAGTGTATTCTGACTCGCTGAACGTTTCGTTGCCTTTCGCTTTATTTACAGATTGGCAGTAAATAATATGCATTATGTGGGCAATGTGCTGGGCATAAAGGATCCCATTCATAAGCAGAAAATTGCGCTCAAGGCGATGGACGTTGTGCTATTCGGACCGCCGCGTGGTATGCCAAACATATGAAACATTTTTTTAATAATAACACTAACATTCATTTATTCAACTTGTACGCCTTTGCAGAGACCGGCACACGCTGGAAGGATTACATTTTAGTGACGCTATTACTCAGTGCAATTATAGGTTGTTGGTATGCATATCAACAAAATAAGAATGCTAAAAGACATTTACGACGTATGGCTCAAGACATGGAGGGGCTGCAGCGCGCCGAGCAGAGTTTACAAGAGATGCAAAAGGTGCGTAATACATATAATGGCGGTTATAAGCATGCTAAGTGAGACGCTGCTTCGGTTAGGGTTTTAATCCCAATTTTGGAGTTAAAGTTTAACTGTTTCCTCTTGCAGCCTTTCGCCAAAGTTTTGCTGTTTTTCAGTCCCTAGATTATTATTTTGTATGAGGCTATATCAATCACTGCCTAAATGTAGGCAAGATTGTTTTTCGAACCCTAGTTTTTATATTTAACTAATTTTTTTTTAATGAAAATGTTGCCTCAATACATGGCCACATTATATAAAGTTCCATTTTTTACATGACAAAAGAAGAAAAAACGCCAATCAACTCATTTGCAATATCTATTATTGAACTTAACGAAACTGATCGATTCATTATAATTAGTAGTAAAACTTTATTTAAAAAAATAACTATCAAAATCGAAAAATATACATCGCTTGGCCAACTCCAACCCTTAGATTTTGAAAAGCGCAGAAAATTGTGCAAGTTTTTTAGGTTAGAAGTCAACATTCTGCGAAAAGAGCATGCAATTTGTGACAGCCTGGGCATGAAGCAGAATAAATTCATAATTTTTTTTTTGAAAGAAAGTAATTCCAGAATAAAAATATTTTTTTTAATTTTATTTCGAACCAGAAAAAATTAAAAAATGTGTTAATACGTAATATTATTATATTTATTTAGTGACTGTTATAGTAAACGTTGTTATTAGATTGCGTGTTGTTTAGCAATCATTAATTTTTCAAAAGCCTTATTGTGAGCTTCGATGGCTAATATTAAAAAATCGTATTCATAATCGATTACAATTCATTTAAGTTGTTTAAATGTCAATTAACGGCTAATATTATTTAATCTTTACTTTTTAAATATTAATTCAATTCATTTCTTATAAATTTTTCTCTTACAAATTGAATACTTTGAGGTTACGACTCATTCAATAAAAATGTAAGCTCAATGTTCTCTAAATTTTTGCTGTTTTCCACCTCTCTATAGGAATTAGAACGTGCGCGCATGGAGCAAGAAAATGTTGCTACGGAAAAAATGGACTTGGAACGTCGACTTAAAGAGGCTCCCACACTTTCATCATCCAGCTCTGATCTGGAGGTGCAAAAGTTGAAAAAGGAAATCGAAATATTGCGTACAGAACTGTCACGCGCTGAAATCGAATTGGTGGATAACTGCTGGACACCGCCACCACAACTACAATCCTGGCTGCAATACACCTACGAATTGGAAAGCAAGAATCATTTGAAGAAACGTGTTTCAGCGGAGAAGCAACTGCAATCTGCTCGGGAAGCATGTGAAAAATTGCGTAAAAAACGTTCCAGCTTAGTTGGTGCCTTCGTTTCGACGCATGGCAAAAGTATTGACGATGTTGATCGCTCCATTGTGGAGGCGCGCAATTCGCTCAGTGAGGTGACAAACGAGTTGCAGGAACGTCTGCATCGTTGGAAACAAATTGAGAATTGTCTAGGATTTAATATTGTCAACAATAATGGTTTACAGTATCTGGAGAATGTATTATACAATCGCAATGGCGGTAGCAGTGTTAGCTCCAATAAGGGTTCACGAGGTAATTTAGAGCAAAT
This sequence comes from Bactrocera dorsalis, assembly GCF_023373825.1. Lineage (NCBI taxonomy): Eukaryota > Metazoa > Arthropoda > Insecta > Diptera > Tephritidae > Bactrocera > Bactrocera dorsalis. Next base: position 27,959,087 of record NC_064306.1, on the reverse strand, counting down.
CTTAACCGTGCACATTACACTAAATTGCTTCAGAATAATTTTAATTGAAATTCATGATATTTTAGGCCGCATAACGAGCAGCAGCGATGATTTAGACGATGAATCTGTGCAAGGTAAGCCCAATTTTGACCACTTCAATTTGTTCTCGACTGAATGATGCAGCTGATGAGGCGTGGCACTTCATCTCACAATCAAAAAAACAATAAAGAAACATGTATGTAGCTCAAAAGCAAAACAAAAGAAGTCTACATACATGAATATTTTCCAAAAATTGAATTGGCAGCGCAATATCTAAAACACACATACGCATACAGTCCACATGTAAATTAGTGGATTTTGCACATACGAGCGCTATAGAGTAAGCGTATACCCAACAAATATACACATTAAGCAATATTATGAGCGCCATTAGATTTGCCACATTAACTTAATCTCGAAGCATAGCGGCAAGCGTGTTTCACAACGTAAACTAGCGAACAATTTTGCATATAAAGTATACACATATATACATATATGAGATTTTTTTCTCATTAGCTTGTACTTTTTGGTTAAATTGTTTTTAACATAAAATGCCTCATTTAGTTATTTAAGCCTAAAAAGCTGTAGTTTGGTGCTAGATAAGTGAGAGAAAGAATATAGCGCTAGTAGAGGTTAGTGCTAGTGAAAAGAGTAGTGTCTTAAACAAAACAGTTATTTAGTAATAAGTATAGTAGTTAGTTGCTCAATTTGATGGAAAAGCTAGCAGCAGCAATGACAGTATACCATGTGAAATTAAAAGTAAAACTAATGATAATAAATAGGCAGATATTGGGTTTAAGTTAGCGTTTATATATAGCTTAGGTATATACATATGTATTTTTTTATAAACACACTATTTTAAATAAATAGCAGTTTTTATATAAATGTTTATTTAAAAAATGTATTTGCGCAGTTTTAAAGCATTTATTTTATAAAGCAAAAGGCAGGAGTGTGTAAATTTTTCAAGTAAAAAGTTAAGTTGAAATAAGTTTTGGTTGCAACAATAACTTTTTTCTTTAAATCTGTTTTTCTGAGAATTAAAATTCTAATTTACATTTTTTTTTTAAGAATATTGCTAATTTTTGTTGTTAACTCTTCTAAGTTTTTGTTTTTAGCATGTTTTCAAGTTTTCGGCTCAATTTTCATATATATATATCAACTGTCCTTGAAATTCGGCTCTAGAATTATAAATCAAACATTCGTCTGCACTTCGTTTTCGTCACTCTACTTTTTCGTTATTATTTGCATAATGTGCAAATAGTAATTTGAGAACCTAAAAAAATCTCACAAATATTCACCGTTCATTTAGGATGAACCAAAAACTTATACATAATACTTCAATGTAATTGGAAAAAATATTCCTTCGATTTGGGTATGAAAACCTATATAATAGAAAATAATATTTTTTAATATTTTCATAGAAGTTAATAAAAAGTTATTCATATAACTCCAAATTCTTTGAAACGTGTGATTTTAATATGAAAATTTGAGATTTTTGTTATTTACTGAAATCTAAAAACAGCTGATCAAACAATTTGTTATTTGTTTTTATTAAGCTGTCGTCTAAAAAAAAGAAAGCACTGGCAATAAATGTATTTGACATTTATATACTTTTTGCATTTTACTTTCAAGACGATATAATATTTTCAACTTAAAATTAATACAGAGGCAATAGTGAAAAAACAACAAACAGAAAACTGAAATTATAAAAAACAAGGGAATTCTATTACTTATAGATGTTATGACTAATACATATATGTATATGTTTAGATATTCAATTTTTTTTTTTTTAATTTCTGTCAAACAACAATTTGAGTCACTTAAAAAATGCCGAAAATTAAAATATTTGAAGACAGTTATGATTTCCATTTGTGGTCTTCCTAGAAATTCCATACCAAATTAGGTTTTAAGTTGTCAATAACCCGTTCATGATTTATACCACACAGTGTGAACGCTTATATGTACATAGTTATTTATGTATGTATTAAAATAATTTCAGAACAACGCAAACACGTTGCCTTTTTTGCATGACCAAACAGGTGTCAAATGTATAAAATTATTATAAACAAACAGGCGTGGAGCATACAAAAATATTTCTGAATTTCATAGGAGAGGGAAACTTGTATACACATACATATAAACAAAATTATGCACATTACAATTTGTGGTAAAAATATTACTTTTAAATTTTTGGAATTATTTACACACACACAACTTGTCTTGCGTATCCTCAACGCTAGTGGTGTAGTTTTATAGATATTTATGTCTAGGTAGTTTTTCTTTATAAATTGCTGGGCTGCTATTTTAGGCGCCAAATGAAAGTGTGCGGGAAAGTATAGCGGATAATAGTGATAATTTCATACACTCGTCGTAAATTGAACAAGCCAAACTAGTGCCACGCCAAATGAATTCAAGTTGAACGTAAACGAAATTGTAAACAAAAAGAAAGAATATGCAATATTTCCAAACGTAAAAGTACTATTAAGCTTTTGAGTTGTGCTTAACACTTGCCAAACGATTTTTTTTGTTATTGTTAAAACAGCTATAAACAATAAGCAATAATCAGCTGAAAATTATACACGTATAAGCAATGAAATTTTTAATTGCGCACAACGATGACGCACTTAAAGTCAACCAGTCTCGTTTACAACACACAAGGTTTTTACGAATAATAAAAAAAATTAATTTACGAATATAAAAAAAAAAATTTAGAAATGTAAAAAAGTGGGGTGCAGAATCAAAGAAATACTTATTGGCGCAAATACTTAATGTACTCAATAGCTGTTAGCGCATTTACACACGGCAGTCTCTACACACACACACACACATATTTGCAGCGTAATAGTTTTTTTTTTTAGTTTTACATATTTTGATAAAATTTTCTGTATGATTTTTGACTTATTATATGCAATTGTGAAATAAGTAAATTATAAACAGACACATTTAATTGTTATCTACCAATTGTTTATGTTTAAAAAGCTGCATAATTTACCTATATTGTTTTCCCCACAAAACTAGCGTTAATAATATTCTTCCTGTGTTTTCAGTCCTCTTTAAATAATTTTACGCATTTTGTACATGCGTTATATATTTTTAAGCTTAATTTTAAAAGTATATTGTTACTATTTATATATAAATAACATTTATTTTTTAGTTGAATTTCCGATATATATTTAATTTGTTTTTAGTTTTTATTTTATGTTATTTAATGTTAACAACGAATGTGCTTAATCCCTTCCGGTGTTGTAAGTTTCGTCATTGTTTATTTTTGATTTACTTTTGCCTGTTTATTTAACTCCATGAAGTTACATACATATATATACCTACAATAATATATAGTTAAACTTGTTCCCCCCCTATTTACTTAGCTGTTCCTTCTTAATATTGACTAGTATATATAATTCGTTAATATCTCATGCGGCAACTACTTCGCAATCTCAGTGTTTTCATTGTTACTCGGCGATACAGAAATAATCGATCATCGTAATGGAAAAGGCCCACGACAGCATTTATATCATACATATGTATGCCAATACACATACATCGACATACCTACATATATGTAACGCACAGGCAGTGGTTGGCAATGGATTGCAAAAAACACATAAAAAAATAATATTCAATTGAAAATTTTGCTTCTAATTTTTGTTTTTGTTTTGACGCCTTGTAGCTCTCATTGACCTTTTACCGCCAACGACTGCACATGCGTACCATATACGCGCATTCTACATACATATGTACACATGCTCTCGTTTCTTATGCAATACATGCGTGAAATTGCCTGAGTCATGACCAACACAAACTCTCAGTGGCAAACGACAACAAATTTTTTCATAATTTTCGGTGTGCAAAAAAAGTATAAAATATATACGCTACACAGTTATATAAATCTTTCATATATATTTTACAATGTTTATTGTAGTTTTTGGTCGATTTGTGGAAATCGCGTTAAAATACAAACGACAATTACCGAAACTTCTCTGTTTTCGGCAGCATAATTGTCCGTTGGCGCTTATATTCAACACATTGAAGCGCCCAAATCACCGGAATGGATTAACATCTAATCAGTTGTAATTATAGCGAGAGCGATGAAGTTCTCCTGCAATACATAAATATGTCGTAGACTTACATATATACAAACATACATGCCCATACTTATTAGCCACGTTTAATGTGTCTTCGAATTGTGAATGCAATCCCGTATTCTCTAGCGAAAATTGTTGTAAACGGATTTTTTCTAGAGAGCCCATGCATCAAATGCATAAGATGTCTTTTTTTTTAATTATTACTAACTTAAAAAGTGAATTGTTAATATAATTTGATTATTTTTAAATTATAATAAATTTTTTAAATAATCTGAATTTGTTTCATTTCACCGCCACACACACCATTGCATATTTTTCAAATTTTAAGTGTCCTATGAATTTGAGAAAATATAAAAAAATAATTTTGATTATAAAACAAAAGGATTAAGAATTAATAAAAATGGGATTTGTTAAAGTTAAAAGAAGACTAACATGAAAATATGGAAAATAAATTTTGATAAAAAGAGTAAAGCAAAATATCAATAATTAATAAAAGTTGGATTAGTTAAAGTGATAAAAGTCTAAAATTATAAAAAAAAGAATAAAAATAAATTCTCGGGTTATAAAAATAAAAAGTATAAATTGCATAAAGACAATAACAACAACGAAATTGCGTTTAAGCAAATTTCTGATTATTAAGGAAAGATAATTATCAAGAAAAAAATTACATTAATAAAATTGTAATATAAAATATAAAATAAAAAATAAATAAAAAATATTAGATTTAAAAAAAGTTTTTACATTATGCCAAAAAATAAATTATTTTAAACTACAAAACAAATTTATTTAATATACTTTATTTTTATATAGAAGTCAGCATTAAAATAATTATACTAAAACTTATGCGAAAGGAGGTCTGGAAGACACGGCTTACGGATATTTTTCTTTTAAACTAATACCAAATATTTGAAAGGTTAAAAATAATTTCAGTTTAAATGAAAAATAAAGAACATTTAATTCCAAAGTTTTTTTATATTGTATTGTTTAAATATTTTTTTAATGAAAACTACAAAAATTTTTAAATAAAAATTAATAATAATTTAAATATATAAACAACAAATTATTTTATAATATTTTAAATAAACGATACAAAATTTAATAATTTAAACGCGATTGATTAATAATTTCACGACTTTCGCTTAGTAAAAAATTAAAAAAGAGTAATAAAAAATAAGTAAAAATTAAAAAATAAGCATAAACATGAAAATAAATAAAAATTGCATTCAATTAAAATTTTTAAATTTAATAAAATACAATAAATAAATAAAATTTATTAAGAAACGTAAATAATTTTTGTTTTAAATTAACTAAAAAAACTTGAATAAGAGCTGTTTAAAACCCATTTGCCTGGTAATAAAAAAACTTAAATAATAATAAAAATATACTTAAATATAAATAAAAATCGTAAATTGATTAATCAGCATTAAAATTAATATATATAAAAAATAAATAAAATATATTTAAAAACCTAAAAAGTTGTTGTTTTAAATCAAACAAAAAACTGAAAAATTTAATTGTATAAAAAACTAATTGCCTAATAATAAAAAAATAAGAATCTTTCAATGTACGATATAAATAAGAAATACGAATTTAGAAAACAAAACTGAAAATCAAAACCAAAAAATATACCACAAATTTAAAAAAATTAAATTGAAAATAAAAAATTGAATGTAAAGTAGTGTTGTTTTAAATAAATTAAAAAGCTATAATCAATTTGTATTAAAAAACTAAACCAGAAATAATAAATATATATTTAAATTTAAAGTAAAAGCATACAATCAAGATTTCAAAAAAAAAAAATCATGTACGACGATTTCAGGTAAGCACACATCCTGAAAAGTCTCTCTAAAATCTAGCTTCAAGCTCAAATTGAAGCGCATATTTATATTTATGGATAATATTGTCCTTGTCTGCCTGTGTTGCCTGCATGAGAGTGTGTTGGCATGAATACTCGTTTGTATCTAACTCAACGCAATTTCATCAGTATTGTTCAACGTCTATTCGATGCGTAACTAACCGCTTACATACATATGTACAAAAATCAAAGTAAATATCTCATCAAAAAACAAAGCCATCATTTCAATTTCATAAAATTAACAACAACAATTGTACCACTAACGAACTGGAACAAAACGCACTGTGCGCTAAAAATAACCCAAAAAAACTGTATTCTAACAAACAACACCAAATATACCTATATATAAGCACATTTGTTTAAACAATTCATTTCATTGGAAATAAGTGAAGTTCAAGTGCTTCATTTAAAGTCAACTCATAAGCTCGCTACATATCTACAAATATACATAGATTTCTATTTTTAAACACAACTTTATTTCCATAAACTGAAAACCGGTGTGCTTTACATACGCACATATATATATACATACATAAATAGATGCCTGTGTGAATCGCCCTTTTTGCTTTGAATTATTTTAAAATCTTTTGCTTTTGCATCATTCGTTTATTGATCTCCAATTCATGATTTGACAAACGCTTGTACCATATATAGATTGTGATGATCGTTAGTTCCAGAACTTCTGTACATTTATCCAGGTATGTTGGACAGCTATAGTCGCAGTTCGGTGGGTTTAAGCGGTGGCAGCAGCGGCATCCTAAACAATAACTCCAATGCGCTGTGTGATGATTCGTCGGGTAGTGAGGACGCCAGTGAGGGACCTGCACATGCGCCGGTACAATTTTTATTGGGTGGTGCGCCCACACCCTCGTTGAAGAGCGCCACCTCAACAACAGCCGCGGGAACAGGTGTCGTTTCACGGGCTGGTGCTGCTGTCAACCACTCGTCACTGGATGTGAATACGTCGAATCATATTGGCAGTTTGGGCAACTCAACGAACGCTATTGGAACGTCTGGTGTGGCGAGTGTAAACGCCCAAAATGCAACCCCACCACCCTTACCGCCGCACAATAATGCTTACAATTCGAGTTACTTTTTGAATGATAGGTAAATTTCTATGCGTTTTATCGTCGATCTGGTATCTAGTCTAGTGTTTTACTAACATACATACATGCGTACATGTTGACATAAGTATTTATGTAAAAAATCTATACTTAAGGGTAATACGGGTAACACGTTTAAGGAAAATATTAACAATAAAGATGAGGTTTATCACGGAATAGGCATACGGTAAGACTTTAAAGACGTTCCCACGACAGTTGGTATTAAGTAAACGGAACGGATTCGGATTTTCAGCCGACCAAGGACTGTAAACTGGTATGAAAAGGAAAACAATCTCAATATCGTAACCGAAAAGAGACATTTACGATATTTATCTTCAAGACTTAATGTTGCATTTCCAAAGCGGATGACTCTAGGTTATGGAAACAGAGCCAGATTTTTATCCATCCAAGTGTTGTAATATTGATGATACAAACCAGCTGTCGAAATATATATATTTGTTAAATTTTGTATCGTGTAAATGTTTGATATATATATATACATTTATATGCAAAGCTCTCGTTGCGTAAAATTAAATTTTTTGTCGTGTTTTGGTTTCTCATGTCAATATCAATCGTCTAAGCAAAAATAGTCACAGCCGAGCGCTGCAGCAAGCTAAAACTATTAAGCAAGGAAAGCCCTTTTCACTCTGATAAGTTGATTTCACTTCGTAAGATTATATTTGTCAAGTTATGGACTGTGCTGATAAACCAACCCAATTTTACCGATCCTATAAATAATAAAATCGAAATATTTGCCATTTCATCATTTTTTTTTTGTGTTTTATTTGCAATAAAAGCACGTCTTCTGAGAGCATCATTTATTTGAAAAGTTTGTTTTGTAAACTAATTTGGCCTTCAAATTTGACCTTTGAGGCTTTTATGCAAACTGTTATTAGATCTGGGTATCCAAAAAGAAATTTCAATCATTCCATAAAGCAAAGTGGTACAATAAGATTAAAATTCCCCAATTTTCAAGTATTTGTGTGTGGCCATAATAGTCTGGAAATCTAACTTCTTGGCTAATTCCGCCTCTAGGCATAGTATATAGTCCGAAACTCCTACCCTGTGACGAGCATGATCGTTGAAAAATTTTGATACTTACTAAAGCACTAACCGAATGTTCACCACTTGAAAGAGAAACGGATAAAGTTCAAAATATACTCAAAGTGATGCAAAAATTTTGGAAAATTCTTCCTATTTTTCGAGCATTGAAGGCATTCAATAAGTTGTATGGAAAAAGATGGGTTTCAAAATTTGCATCACAAACGTGCCTGAAGTGAATAGCTTCATTAGACAGCTTATCCGATAGTTTAGTTCATCCTCTTTAATATCGTGGAACTGTCATAGAAGTAAAAACGACTCCTTTATGACGCTCACGCCGGGAATCTTCTCTTTATTTCACAGATAACGTCAAGTAAGACGTAGAAGGAGTTTGTTTGGAATTAAATTTTCTTCTTTACAGCAATTTTCATCCACTTCTTCCTGTAGCTAGGAAAAAGATCCAGAAGTTGACGAAAAATCGCGCGTTCTTGTAACTATTTTTGTTTAGATTTCCAGCTGCTTATACGGCACACGGGCTCTTTTTTTACTGGGTTTAAGAATATTTTTAGAAAGCTATGCACACTTGTTCGTAAATTGAATATTTCAACTCACCATACGGACATCCTTCTTTATCGAAGCACCGAGCACAACACGCTTGCCACATGAAAAACTGCAAACGAAGTCGTAAATTCTAAAGATGCAAACGTCAATGTCACTATTATTATTATTTTCCCGATTGACGCGCATGCATTTCGCCGAGTGTTCTCCTAACGACAAGCTAAGCATCGGATGACATTCGATAATGAGGACGAGGGTGGGGCCTTAACGCTAAGGAAACGCGTAATGAGGCTCGGTTGGCGGCTGCTATACCGATTCTTATTACATTACTTTGCCACTTAGTGTTACGTTAAAAACATTTTCGAATTATATGTGATCAGAAGATTTGTAATTTTTAACTAATTAACTTTATTAATTAAAAAATACGATCCTCTTCGTGAATTCCAGTCCCTAGGGTATCATCCCGACCTAACCACTTTCGTCAGGACTGCTTACTACTTACATCCGCTATGAACAAAATTGCTATATTAGTTTTTCTGTAAAGTAATTTGAATGAAAATCTTTATGAAAATAACGGGCAAATCGGACCGTATAGCTTAGCTAGTATTTCATGTTACGCTCTTTAAATACGATTTTGGAAATAGAGTAGTCAAACACAAAAGACTTATCGACTCGTTGAATGTATATTGCGTAGTCAATAACCTTTATAGGCTGACTCCGACCTTATAGTTATTAATTACCAATTTTATTAATATAATTTATTGTTTTTATATACTTTGTTAATATATCATTTCTTATTTTTATTTTTTCAACATTCATATTGATTTTGTTTATGTTTATATTTTATCTTATTTATTTTTCATTTTTATTAAGCTTTAATTTTTTTAGCTTGTGCTTGCTCATGATATGCTGTATAAAACATCGCTCAACTTTCAGTTTACAGAAATTTTATCGACTTGTCTTTATAATCGCTTATTTATATAATATTAATAATAACTGTTAATTTTGTCTAATTCGTAAATTTGTTAACTTTTCGTATGAAGAAAATTTCATAAAAATCATCATCTCAACAAATATGCAACCTGCACTACACTCATGTCTATATTGATCCGGACTGGTCTATATAAACTGCACGCACCAAACGAATCTATAAATATTCTGCTAGATTGACAAAATAATTTTTATGTTCGTGTGATATTTTTTCACATGTCAATTAGTGTGTCTTTGGCTGCTGGTTTTTGTTTTACCAGTCCGGGTCAATTTTGATCTTGATTGTATTTCTCCATTATTATATCATTTTCATTTAGTATGAATTATATGATATTTTACACCGTATATATCTGTATGTATATGTCTTCATCTCAGTCTCACTGGTGTTGATGACAGTCGTCATAGTCCGTCTTCATCAGAAATCTCCATTACGGTACCGCCACGTTTGAAGAAGCACAATTCGTCTAATTTAGTGGTGACACCACCAACAGCGGTAGCAACAACAATTACACCACCAACACCAATACCGCCACCACCGCCGCCACCGCCATTGCCACCACATCTTGCAGCGGTCGGCACAGTGAACCGTGCACCACTTCCACCACCTCGCAAGTCTGCACAGAGGTTTGTTGCATTCGCTACTTTGTTGGCCAAGTCCAATGGAAAAGAGCCAAATTTCAAACCAATTCACCAACTAAATGCGCTTTTAAGTGCAGCTAACTACCCGAAGCCAATGTGCCCTGCCAAATGCACTTCCTCTTAAGAATATAATCAGCACATGAATGTTACTCTCTTGCGCTTTCCTATTAAACGCTTAATTATCTAACTAATTTCGTTGGCAATTATCAATGTGCAACACCTTCTGTCCTCTTAACAGTTTAATATGTACGACTCGGTTCAATTCATGCAGTTGCGTCCCTTTCTCCTGCTTCGCACAATGTTTATACATACATACTTGTATGTGTATATACAGAAAGCAAACCCGAACCCTAAAATTACAGACTCACTATTTACCGTTTTCTTGTTAACCTTGATTCTTTTCTTTGGTTTTACAATTTCAGAATACAAAAAACAAAATCTTCTACATGAACTTCGGTGTTCTTGTAGTTCTAATTCTTCACTGAGTATCCCCCAAAAGATATTAATTTATGTTTAAATTCCATTCTAGAAATGTTAATAACAATTTTGTGAATTGTAACGACTTTTTATCAATAATGTAAAGATCTAAACATTTCAGTTATGTCATTTGAACACCCGTTACTGGCATCCAGACACTTATGCATACATATTTACACATTCGTACATCAATCAACATGTTTTCGAATTAAGTTAAGTCTAGGCAATGATTACCAGAATAGCGCTATATTATTAAGACATGAATACTTAAAGGCGCAGAAATTAAAAAAAACAGAATTTTAAGTATTATATTTAAACTTATTTTAATTATGGAAGTACTTTGTACTATAATCCTAGGTTTTATGTAGGCGCTGTACCAAGCTTTAGTAAATTATCGACCAATATCTATGAAAAAATAACGAAACTTCTGTAAGGAATCCTTTTCCGCGGCAACCAACTTGTTATATTTTTGCATTGAAAAGGCTTCTTATAAAATTCAGCAGATTTTGAAAGCTGTTTAGAGTATCCTCATATGTAATATAACATTGAGATAGGCCATAAGTAAAGAGGAGACTACCTATTACTAATTTAGAATTGGATAGATAGATAGAGGTAGTAGGTAGTATTGGTCGATTGCAGTACCAATTTCCTCGAGTGAGAGCTACTACTGCAATTAATTTGATATGGGTTCATTGTAGTTTAGTACTAGAGCCCTTAGGGGTAGGGTATTCCCCATATGAATTGGCTTGTTTGCAAGTACCATGCAGTAGAGTTATTCACAAAAAAGTTCTTATAATTGACAATTTTTCAGTAACCCACAGAAAGCGCCTTTAACTTAAATAGTTAAGCTAGATTATGTAATTAGTAAGCATTATCGCAAACCTTTAAAAAAAATCGATTGGTGAAAAAGTCACAAGCTTCAGAACTAAAGTTATTAATTAATGTTTCCACATTGTTTAAGTAACACATGGCAATAGTAAGTGTTTTTAGAAGTATCGCCTACAACCAATCAATTCATAGAATAATTCTCCAAAGTAAAAGTAAAAGACCGTAAGTTAATTCCTGATCAAATATCCATACATTATCTTCGAGCTTTCTAAATTGAAACTTATAAACGTTCAGCTGAACAACTGCAATAGTCCAGAAAAATATGAAGTCCCATGTAAGGATTGCTAGCCCAAAATTTTTCATAACATATATTATATTACAAGATTTAGAGAAAAGAATAAATAACAAGTAAGGAAGGGCTAAGTTCGGGTGTCACTGAACATTTTATACTCTCGCACGATAAAGTGATAATCGAGATTTCATTATCCGTCATTTACATATTTTTTTTATTTTGCTGTAAAATTAATTAGAATTAAATTCTGAGATATTTACCGATATTTTCGGTGAAAAATTAGGTTAGGTTAGGTTGGGCACTGAGTTCTTCGTGTTCGATATCAGGGACCTTGAAAAGTTAAAGTCCGATCACGACAATTTTTCCACAAGGGATACCTCAGCTCAAATACCGTATTTGTGTAAAGTTTTATTATATTGGAAGAAGGCGTGGTTGAGAACCGATTTCGCCCATATTTAGTATATGTCATCAGGGTGTTAAAAAAATATTATGTACCGAATTTCATTGAAATCGGTCGAGTAGTTCCTGAGATATGGTTTTTGGTCCATAAGTGGGCGACGCCACGCCCATTTTCAATTTAAAAAAAAAGCCTGGGTGCAGCTTCTGCCATTTCTTCCGTAAAATTTAGTGTTTCTGACGTTTTTTGTTAGTCGGTTAACGCACTTTTAGTGATTTTCAACATAACCTTTGTATGGGAGGTGGGCGTGGTTATTATCCGATTTAGTTAGTTGACATAGCTATAGTAGTTTCTGAGATATGTACAAAAAACTTAGTAGGGGGCGGGGCCACGCCCACTTTTCCAACAAAATTACGTCCAAATATGCCCCCCCCCTAATGCGATCCTTTGTGCCAAATTTCACTTTAATATCTCTTTTTATGGCTTATTTATGACACTTTATAGGTTTCCGGTTTCCGCCATTTTGTGGGCGTGGCAGTGGGCCGATTTTGCCCATCTTCCAACTTAACCTTCTCATGGAGCCAAGAAATACGTGTACCAAGTTTCATCACGATATCTCAATTTTACTCAAGTTACAGCTTGCACGGACGGACGGACAGACAGACATCCGGATTTCAACTCTACTCGTCACCCTGATCACTTTGGTATATATAACCCTATATCTGACTCTTTTAGTTTTAGGACTTACAAACAACCGTTATGTGAACAAAACTATAATACTCTCATTAGTATAAAAACATATTTTAAATTAACATATTTTTTTAATGAAGAAGTACACCAATTAAAATTTTCTAAAGGAAATCTTATCAAACTTTATCAAAAAATATCGATCCCTTAAAAATAATAATTTTCATAAAAATTACTATTTAAATAATAAAAATACGGTTATTTTGAGAGAATTTGAATGGTAACAAATAATGGGGAAATATTTAATATATTTATGTATATTAAAATATTATATTAAATGTATATATATAAAGTCTAGATTTTAATTTAAAAAATATATATTTTTTTTAATTGTAAACTATTCTACTAGTAGTAGTAAACATAATATTTTAATTTTTTAGTTAATATACTATATATATTATTATTATTATATTATTTATGGTACATATGTATATTAAGCATCTTTATTAACCGATATATTTTCGATTAATTTTTATTAGTATTTTAAGGACTTATATCCACTTCCGAATTTCAAGAAATTGTTTCTTCACCTTTATATCGAATGTTCATATAGTTGAGAATATTCTCCGAATCCGCCGAATAGTTTCGGAGATAAAAGTGTTTTGGGAGTTTTTTAAGTTAGTGTAATCCCAAAAGTTTGGAAATAGGAGTCCAAATTGTTCAAAGTGAATCACTGATTATTAAATTACTTAGCTGATATATGTATGTAACCCCTTAAAGTCACGCCTGTAGCTAAAGTACTACGTTACTTTTTTTTATTAATTATTTATAGCTATGAAATCTTAACTAAGTATTAATAATAAAAAAAATATTAGCTGTAAATATTTAAGATCAATAGAAAGGCTCACAATGCAAAAAAAAAAATTGTTTAGTTGCTTAAAAAGAATTATTCAGTTTAAATGTAACAGTTTATATCTTTTGAACACCCAAGTTTTTTATCAAATATTTAGAACTATTATTAAGATCGTTTAATGCTAAAAAGTAGACTTCAGTTAAGCTTGTAGCTCATTAAGGCATTCACTCAATCAAGCCACATTAAATGCTTACATACAAATCTTCATATATTTAACATGTATTAGACAAGTATATGGTATTCTTCTTGGTATTTCTGTGTGTCTTCGCCATTGCGTGTCACTAACCACCGCCTCATTCACTTACTCACTCACAGCCCTCAACAAGGCTTAGAGCATTAAACTCATCAAAAAATAATTCATTCGATTTGTATTTCTCCTTCTCATTCGCCACACAGCCAACTTTTGCGATCCCAAAGCACGGATCTGGTACCAATGGAAATCTACACGTTCCTTAATAGACAGCAACAACAGCATAGCGCGAAACCCAACATTAATGGCAGCAACAGCAGCAACCACAACAGCTTATCCACGGGACAACAATTCATTGGTAGCGGAAGTGGAATTGTTGGAAAACTTAGCGGAACCAACAAGAAGATGGTCAAGCAGCACAGCACAACTAGCCAACAGTCCACATCGTCCACATCATCGTCCGTCCATTCAACACCATCCGCACCCGGTGCACTCGGCGCAGACGCACACAGCGCCAGTGGCAAAGGACAATCCCCCGGACGTTGGTCATCCCATGAGCGCATCTTGCCAATCCATCAACAACAGCAACAGCAGCAGCACGAACCTCAAATGCTTATTTGGCAGTCAATGCAGTCTGTGCAGCACAAGCAGCCAACCGCCGCTCACGGACAACAACAGCAGCAGCAGCAGCAGCAACAGCAATCAGCGCAGCACGCTGGAGATAAAGAGTCGTTCATGCAGCCCCATTACACAGCAATTGCTGGAAAGCCGCCCACTGTCGGCGCAATACCCGCACAATACCAGCAATTACCCACCTCGCTTAGCCTGCAATCGCTGTGCGGGGGGCAGACACCACAGCATGGGAGCGACAATATCAGCCTCGGCACCGCCGTCGGCGCCGCCGCCACCACCACCACATCTGCGCCAGCTGCTGCGTCGGCACACAGTGATACCCAAATGGAGGACCAACTGTTGGTCAGCGCCGACAGCGCCAGTCTCGACGGCGGCGCCACCATTAAGAAGCGAAAACGACGTTTGCGCTTCCCCTTCGGCGGCGGACACCGCAAATCCGCCAGCAACGCAAGCGCCAGCAGCGGCAGTACAGCCAGCGTCAGCGTCAGCTCCAACAAACATACATAGCTCGCATAGCGTTGGCTGCCTGACAACCTCCTACAGCGGCGCCGCCGCCGTAATAATGGGGGATGCGTTGACGATGCAGAAGGAACAACAACAACTACAGCAGCAGCTAGGCAACGATGACGACCGCATGCACGATGTTATGGACAACGATGATATTTTCAAAGAAAACTTATATAAACGTAATAGTAGCCACAAAAACGCCGATGCGCATGCCGACTCAGAGGCGGAGGCATACTCTCAGGTTACTTTGAATTTTGCTAAACGCGCCGCACACGCCGCTGCGACTGCGCGTCAATTGAACGAGCATGACAATAATAATTTTAGTGATACCCAATGCGACTTGAGGAGCACGCCGACCAGTGGCTTCACGATAACGGCCACCTAATACGGTGATCGAACGAAATACTTATATTTTTTAACACAAATGTTACACGTCTTCCATGTACGACGACTGGAACCGACAACAATGCGTATAAAATGTGCGTGCGAGTACTTAATTTTACATAGTTGTGCATACGAACATATACTAATTGGAGAAGGTCACATAAATACATTGCATGCAAACACACTCACACACACACAGAACATAGAACATAGTAACCCTGATCTCCGAAAGCATGAGTAACTCCTAGAAATGTGCTCCAATATCATGCTATGGCACACATCAATTCAGTGCTTCCTCGCATTGCGTATATATTTTACAATCTAAGGCAGTTTAACCTAAATATACTTGGCAAAACGTTAATTTGCGTTACGCCTGCGCAAAACGATAAGTGAAAATAAACTAAATTTTTTGTACAAAAAAAGATTTGATAATTTTTGTGAGCTATGCAGACCAAGTTAGTACTTCAGCGTCCATATAATGGCATTATTATAGACATAACGGTAAAAAATAAATACAAATTTGTTTTATGAGAATTCAAATTGTAATTTTTAACTTGTTCCAAAATATTGACGTGAAGTGCTATTTGATACGCAGCTCTCTGGCAGCCATACATTAACGGCCTAATTTCTGAAAAATTAAAAATCAATTAAATTTACTTTATAAATAAAAAATTACGAAAGTTTCATTTACAAAGCATTTCAAAAATACATTTTTCGTAATGAAGCCGCCAATGATTTGAGTGCTTCCCTTAGCAAATGCGAAGACAACACTAGTAGCCAAATGAAGTTAGAAAAAGTTTTTGTTGCAAATACTGTTATGAAAATTTTTGTATTGCAAATAATAAGGAAATTAGTTCAATATTTGTAATGTGAATAGTAAAAATCAACTTGAGATATTTTGTTTTGGTTCCATCCATACTTGACCTTAAAACTTAACGGTAATTGCAATCATCCTCGAAATTTGTAACACGAGTCACGACACACACTCGTATTTTTTAGAAATTGTTCCAAAAGTGCCTCAGCGAAATCACGATATTTACAAAATAATTAGTAAATAAGTTGTGAGTTTTTATTTGTAAATAAGCAATTCGTAAAATTTTTATTTCTTTAAATTTTGTAATGCGAAAATAAGCAAAAACAACACACAGATACTTACAATTTTTATAAAATTTTGTATACGAAATAATGGTCTGTAAATTTTAATGAAAATAAACACGAAAATATATGAAATAAAAATAGCAAACAAATTAAAAATTACGTTGTCACTCTTTAGAAAAACAAACTTAAATTAAATTTTAATTTTTCTTGTAATTTTTTAAACTACATAATTCGACAAAAATTTAAGTCATAACTTCTGTGTTGTTTTGTGAATTATTTGCGCACAACTGTTCGCCTAAGAGCACAGTTAGACCATTACAGAACTGAAAAACTCGCCATGAGAAGCAAAAAAGACAACTAGCAAAAAAATTGAATTATTTAAAATTTCATACTCGTCTCTGTGTAATGTTTTTGGTCCGTTAAATTTGTATTGAAAATTTTTTTATTTAATATAAACACTTATAATTTGCACCTTAATCATTGGACTGATATTTTCTTGGCTATGAAACTTATTAAATGCTATGATAATATTGTATTACTTCTACAAGTGCATAAATGATTTTTATGTATGTTTATATTATACCTAACTTGTTGCTGTGCATGAACGTACAGACAAACGTTACGTCGAATATTTACTTAATTTGGTATTAATTGCAGACATTACCTAAATAAATAATATCTAATATTAGTGTATTATGTATCTACCTAAATGATAGCAATATTTATAGCATAATAGCGTTATACTATACATACTTAATACATACATACAATTATCCATGCGGATAAAGATTTTAGCAATATTAGTACTAATGTGTAAAAGAAAATTTTGCAAAATACACATACACAAGGCCAAAATGTATATGTGTTAGAAAAGAAACAAATTTATTCAACACACCAGACACTATAAGCACTATACCTAACAACAACAAGAATGAAAACTTAAAACAAAAATAATAATGTATTAAACTATAATTATAATAGAGAGCAAAATTTGCCACAATTAAGCAACAGCGATAGACGCAAGAAACTTTTTCAGCCAAATTGCTGAAGAAATTATATCATTATATACCTTTTAATAAAAATTACCTAAAAACAGTAAACCTTTTATTTCTCTTTCAATTTTGCGGGCGGTTTCTTGGGGTTAGAAAAAAATGAGTGGAACTCTAGGAGTCAACTGAGCTCACATATACTATATAGTACATAAGTGATTTACTTTTAGTTCAATCGTACAGTACAACAAAATTATAAAACTCATAAAATTTCAATAACTGAAATGAAAGAATAGAGCTACCAAATCTAAAAAAAGTTATTCAATAAAATTTTGCTCATTACACTCAACATAAAGTAATTGTGCTTTGCATTTGGTTTGATTCCGTAAAGCTTTACTATAAATGAACATTTAATTGTGTGGAATTCTTTTTTCAACATGAGCAATTACATCGCCGCATAGGTTTGCTGTCATTATACCCTGATATTTGTAACACGCAAAGGGAAACGTCGGAGATCCTATAAAATGTATAATAAAATGTATATATGTACAATATATATATATATATTTGCTCAACGCTGAGTCGATTAGTCATGTCGGCTGTCTGTAAATACACGAAATTGACAGACCAGAAGTTTTTGAGATATCAATTTGAAATTTACACACATTTTTTTCGCCGTTAGAAGGTGCTTATTTGTCGGAACCTCCGATATCGGATATACAAACTGATCGATCAAAATCAAATTTTTGTATAAAAAGCGTTTTTATTTGCGGTTATAGCCTAGTTAACAATATCGCGTCAGTCTTTACTTGTTTTCGCTGTTTGATCAATTCCAGATACCAAGTACAGCTAGGTCTTTATCTGCCTGATCTCTCCAACGGAGTGAAGGCCTTCATTTTCCTCTGCTTCCACTGGCGGGTACTAAATCGAATAATTTAAAGCTGGAGTGTTCTCATCCTTCCGAACAACACTACCCAACCATAAATCCTCCGCAAAACCTTTCTCTCCAATACTTCTAAGGCCGGCTCATTAGATGATGTCATTGTCCATACCGTATTAGCTTTGCGAGGATGCCAAGTTTAGACATAGGGAGTGTGTGTCGATCTGCCTTTTATGGGTATATCAAAGATTTGGTGCATGCCGAAAATCTGGTCGATAGCAGATGTTCCAGGTCTAAAACCATACTGATAATTTCCAATCAGATAGTTGACGACGAGCTTAAGTCCATCACACAGTATGCGGGTTTATACCATATTAGGGAGGCTGATCCCACGGAAATTGGCGCAGATTGTGGGCCCCCCCTCGATTTCATCCGACCACATTTTGAAGCTGATACATAAACCTTGTAAGTTCTAAGCCACCGTATTTGAAAGCTCATATCTGCAGCTTTGTTGTTTATCAGGCGGTTTTTGCTATTAGAAACTCGTCATTGTCGCGCATTAACACATCTATTCCATTGTCATTGATTGTGGTATCGGCATCGTGAGCTCGAATTGTTACACTTTCACTGCAGTTCAGCAGGCTGGAGAAGTGTTCCCGCCATAACATCAGTATGCTCTAAACATCAGCCATAGATCACCAAGAGTATGCTCCGGTTTTCAAAATTTTGGCAAGTTATTCTTAAGAAATTCGGCATAAATTATTGTCTGAAAAGTTACAATCTCCGAAGAAGCTGTTCAGAGCGGACCACTATAGCATATGGCTACCACACAAAACGATCGATCAACATCAAAATCTTGTATGGAATCTTTTGTATTTGTTAAGCGTTTTATAGGTTTGCTGCAACCGAATAAAACGCCTTTTATTGTTTTTAATAGATTTTTTTTTGCAAAAATCAATGATTTTTTACAAAATGCTAAAAGTTTCATTCAAAGTTGTAGCGACGGTTGTTTGTTTGACAAATGTGGCCTTCGGATAAAGTTATCAGTTAAAGTTGTAGCCTAAAAGCAAAATATCCAATGTATTTAGTTACTTTCCCGAAAGTGGGAAGATACCTACGACTATTAACGACCGCTGATGCTAGACCAATAAAAAGATGGCTCTTTAAAGTTGATAAAAGATCACAAAAGGAAGCTGCAATCGCCATAAATATTGGGTTGTCAAAAAAGTCTTGCGAAGAATTGATTTTGAGGCCGTCGTGAAATAGAAGAAACCTGCTCTATATAATGCATTTGAAAACATTTTTTGTGATTTTCAGTTTCGGATAAAGGAGAAAACCCGTTTATTAATTAACAGTCAACAAATTCAAATATGTATTTTTATTTGTTATTGAATACTTAAAACACGGTTGTTTTAATACTTTTTGATTTTAAAATTAATATTTTGCCTGATTTGGCATCATTGCATAATATTTTAAAAACAAATTTTTAGGTGCCTCACATCGGATTTCCATGGACCATAGAGTTGATTTCGCCACAAATATATACCAACGGACCGAGATTTGTTTTACAAAAAATCCAACAAAAAAATGGAGTCAAATCTGTAGATCTGGCTGGCCAATCAGTAATAGCTCTTGATCAAAGAAGAAGGGATTTTTTGTCACTGAAACTGCATAGTTTGATTCAGTGTTAATGGCGAAGTCTTTGTGAAACCAGGTATCGCTCGACAACTAATTACTGCACATTTTCAACATAAAACCAAGAACCACTTTTAATTTGGACCCAAAAAGAACCTGGGTGTTGTAGGTAAACATTTAAAGCTCTTCGCGATCGAAAAATTAGATATTTGTTACGCTTCAGAATAAACTGGAGTTCTTACGAAACAAGTCAAAAGCTTTAAGGGATATCCTACACTGTTTCGGCTACAATAAAACATTTAATGAAAGCTGTTCAAATCCGTTAAATACATATGTATATATGTATATGGTAGGAGAGGGTAAGATATTTAGACTATCCCGCGGCGTGACCGAATCAGACTTGGATTTAACAACAAATTTCTCAAAAGACTAGTTCTTCAGAAAAAATATTTTATTTATTATTTTATTTCTTGTTTGTTGGTAAATTATGACATTAATTAATTCTCGGACAACTTGTGATTGCTCAACTCCGTATTGTTTGAGCAGGCATCAAAGATGGAGATATATGTCATATTTTATAGTTTTTCTTTGATAAAGCCAAAAATCTAAACCAAGCGACTATACATTACACAAAACACCGTTGCGATCCGTTTAAATGAGGTAGAATACAAAAACGAGCTCGATGTTTGGGTGTCAAACGAATTCGCGTAAAAAAGTTTAATGGACCAAATTACCACCTGCAATTTGCTTTTGAATCGTAACAAAATCGATTAATTTCTGAAGCGTATGGTTACTGGTTATTAAAAGTTGGTCATTTACAATAACGTAAAGCGAGAATAGTCGATGTCGGCACAAACGGTAGTCAAGCTAGCTTAAGAAGGGTTTGTTATGTGTTTGGCGGAATTGGCAGCGAATCATCTATTATGAGCTGCTCTCTTACGGCTGAATTTTTAATTCGTATAGCACTGCCAACAATTGAACCGCCTTAAGGAAGCGATCGCTCAGAAACGTCCTGCTTTGGCCAATAGGAGAATAATTGTGTTGAATATGGACAACGCTGGCCATACAAAATGATAGTGAATCGCCTAAAAGCTCCGGCAGCTCAGTTGGAAAGTTCCTATAAATTTTCCTTATAATCCGGATCTGGTATGAAGTAAGTGCTGGTGACAAATTTGCCTCAAGAAGAACTTGTAAAATAAACGTTCACAGTTTTTTTTATCAATAAGGACGAGGGTTTATATGGAAGTGGCATTGTGAAATTCTTCAAAGTGACAACAAGTTATCGAGCAAAACGGTCCATATTTGATCAAAATTAGCTCATTCTGAATATGTTAAATTAAACCTACTATTCAATGAAAATAAAGAATAAATATTAATGTTAACATCATAGTATTCGATGGGTATGCTTTGCACACAAATTTTTAAATTTAACGTATAAAAAATATTTATTTTTAAATATTGAACGAAAATGCAATGCCACATGAAAAGATTATAAAAAATTTTAAGTTCTTAAAACCAAAACCAATATCAAAAAGCAAATGTTAACCAAAAAAGGGAGAGCAGCATATAAAGGTATGTTTGTATTCATAGTAATATATATTAAGAATAAATAATGCAACAACATACGTACCATACATATGTATGTAAGTACTTAGGCGTTCGTTATTCGTTTGAACCACTAGCCGTTATGTATTGCATTAATTTCAAAATACAATTGCTCCACAATGCAGTCGTTTTGCCGGCAAAGTTAACAATCAAATACAACAAAAAGAGTACAGAATACCAAGCCATTAGTCACTGAAATCACAAGTACAACAGGCGAATTGACAAACCAACAAACTGCGTGGTAACCAAGCAGTCGGTCGGCCCACAAAGTAGTGGAACGGCTGATGTCTGCGAAAACAGTGAAAGCGCCTAAAAAAGTGTGGCACACAAAGCGCGCGCCAATTGTTGCTGCTGTTGCCGCGGCCGCCACTCCATGCCCGACTGACTGTGTTGGCTGCCAATGTGGCTGCCGTGGCAGCGTTTACTTTTCCAACGCGTCGCATTTGCAAGCATGGAAAGGCAATAAGTAAACAGGTAAATACACCCAAATACCCAGGCATATTAACACGTACAGTGTACTGCACTAACAACAACAAATATTCACGTATTTATATTTTGCTTTGTTTGTACATATGTAATTATGTAGGTTGATTTACTAGGTGCGCTTGCCACAAGTTATTCAAATATGTTAAATAAATATATCTACGCTCATTGAGGTAGACTTAAGCCTTAGTACATCTATATACATATATAAAATATGTGCATATAAATACATACATATGTATGTCTGCATGGAAGAGCTGCTATATGACAGCCCTGAGAACTGCGCTCTGTAGTAAACGTAAATTTCAAATGAGCTTGTCAAGCAAACATTCGCACTGAAAGCCACACATACATATGTACATATAAATACAACACAAACAAACGTGAAGTTATTGCGCAGCTCGTAAACGCGAGCTCAGCGCCGTGGAAGATGGAAAGCGCGCCGCGCAAGTGAAACGTCCAAAAGCGTCTAGTTAAGAAAAAGGTATGAAAACAAAAGTTAAGAAATGTGGCCTATAGCGTTTATATATAGAAATGTACAAGGGCAGTTTGATATAACAGAGACTTGAAGACGATTTATAAATTTTCATCCGATTGCTTTCTCTAAAAAGTGTTTTGAAACAAAGACTTGAAAGCAGCATTTATATATATCTTACACGATAGAAGAGACTATAGAAACATGTTGGGAATACTAACTGGTCACTGTCGGGTGGTGACATACGAACGCAGGATGTGGCTAACAGATCAAGAAGACTGCAGCCTGTCTGACTGTCGAGACTACGCTGTAAGTACCTGGGGCCCCCACGGTATGATAAACTGCAGAAAGTATCGATAGTGAGGCCGCAGATTCTGTTGAAATTCGCGTCAAGCGCAGGCATCCTAAAGGACTTAGCAAATGAACTCCATCTGGTATCGTAAAGGACCAAAACTTGTCTGTGCGTGGCTCATTGGCCTACCAGATAAACCTAACCTAAATTATATCTTACACCGCCAATAGAAAAATTAGAAAAATGTTGTCTCTGAAAAGCCTGTTAAGACCTTTTAATGAGCGACAGCCATCACAAAAAAATTCCGTAGATGGAACTTGGTTCGAACTCAAGACCAACGTTGTATGAACCTTTGGCTATGGCGATTCAAATTAGTGCGGACAAATCATATCTTGAACAAAAAAATAAAATTATTTTAGAAATTTTGAACAGACCGAGCTTTTGGCACAGTTGAGAGAAATAATCGATAAGAGGTCTTCTATCTTTACGATTTTAAATATGGGAATTACTAGTAGTAAAAAAGGAAGAAAAAGGCGCATAATTGATAAAGCTACTAAATTTGTTCAGGCAACAATTGCC
The DNA here is from genome assembly GCF_023373825.1 of Bactrocera dorsalis. Classification (NCBI taxonomy): domain Eukaryota; kingdom Metazoa; phylum Arthropoda; class Insecta; order Diptera; family Tephritidae; genus Bactrocera; species Bactrocera dorsalis. The sequence continues at coordinate 27,935,454 of NC_064306.1, read as the reverse complement.
CAATATGAGTTCACGTATTCTGAATTAGAATACATTTTTTAATATCTTAAGAGATAGATTAAGACGTCTTCACAAAAAAAATAGAGCAACATTGCAGAGATATAATACCCTTCAAAGGTAAATTTCCTATAGCATAAAAGAGTATGCAATATATATATTGATTTTGATCGATCAGCAATAAAAATATCGGTCATTCCAGCAAATTAGCGTTATTTTTTGTACTCGTAAGAAAAGAACGTGTGTGAAATTTCAGACCGGTATCTTAAAATAATCTCAAAAATGTACAGACTGACATTGCTGAAACGAATCAGATCGCTGCAGTGATCACTTATATATATAATTTATAGGTCTCCGACGTTTACGGCTAGTTATTAGTAACTTCTTCAGGGTATAAAAAGTATTACTGACGTATTTCTCCTTCCTCGTATATACGATTATATATAAATAACTATAGTACGTATAGTAGTAATAATAATAATAATTTGACTTTTTCCATTCACATTTTGCTTTAGTTTGTGAGTTTTCCTGAACCTTTATTATTTTTTAAATGCATTTATACTTGAGCATTTTGCTTTGTGGCTTGTTGAAAAGCCGGTGTTGCCTTTGTTGTTGCGCACTGTTGGCCCCACCACTGCCCTCAACCACTTTACCGCAAAGCTAAATATAACTGCGAGCTGAGGCGAGCGTTTGAAACAATGAAAACGCACTCGACCGTGATTCCCTCATTGAGTTTGATGAGCGCTACTACGCTGAGCCAACTCTTCGTCTGACTGCGCTGCGCGACGACTGTTTGCCGTGGTGGGCTAATGTTTGCTGCTTCGCCGGAAAGGCAAGGGGCGCCGTTACCAACATTGCGGTGCGGTGCGGTTTGAGTGCAACTTATGGGAGCGAGCACAGTACATCTTTTTCTAGGCTGGTCTTACAATTCAGTTTGTGTTCGACTTTACATTGTTCAGCAGCAGTGGAGCAGTAGAGCAACCAGCAGTGGCACAAACGTTACAACTTTAAAACTCGTAATTGTAACGTTTTCGAACAGCTGATTGCTGGTAGTGCAAGTGCATTGGCGTGTTGTTAGACAGGTCGTGGCGAGGCAATGTCTCCTAATCGCAACATCCTCATAGTGCATATACGTAAATATAACCGTTAAGGAGACTGTGGCTTCGGGCATGGATACTCAAAAGCTTACGAACAGCTCCAATGCGTTGGCCAGCAGTGTTCAGTTGGTGAAGGAGCGTAATCGAAGTATCAATAAAGTGAAACTTTGTGGTTATTTGAAGAAGAAACGAAATGTTAGTATGAATACGAAGTGAAGACGATAATTGCGGTCGCGTGTGCAAGCGTAAACTAAGCGATATTTTCGAAACAAGAATTAATGAGTGCTACTACCTAGAAGAATAGAAAATGATTCTGAATTTCGGAAAAGCAAAATATACATATATTATTGGCAAAGTTCAGATTGCTTGTAAATATTTATTCAAAATACAAATAAAAAAAAGAAAATTAATAAAAATTAACTAAATACTTGCACACGCGCCCATAATTGATCGAATAATCAGCTCCAAAATAAAAAGTAAAAAAACATGCTCAGTTGGAAAATTCAAAGCAAAACACAAAATGAGAAAAAAAAAACAAATGAAGCATTTTTTCACTATTCCCACTTTATGCATACATAAGTATAACAATATACTTGTTTTTGTTGCTTTGTTTACAACCGTTATTAGAAAGTTGGCGGTTGGCGTAAAATGTGGTTTGTGCTGCAGGATAAATTGCTGCTCTCCTATGCATCGAAGGAGGAGTATGACAATAAATTGGTCTCATTCAAAGACGTGCTCAATCTGGTGCCGGGCACAATGGTGCGTCCTTTGGGTGGCTTTCGCTTCACAATTGAGACCACAACGCATGTAATGTATACCTTTGTGAGTATTTGTCAGAAATCGGTTGCTATATGCCACAATTTATAACACTTATTTAAATAATAACAGCAAATGTAATGAGTATTATATGAGTAATGCGTAAAGGCATTTATATGTAAATATATTAGTCACGTATTTTTAGAGTACTGATAGCGTTATAAGCAAAAAGTTTGCACTTTATGTAGATTTATGAATAATTAAGATAATATGTATTAACAGTGTGCTCAGGAAGTGTTTGTATAATAAAAGCGCATCTGCTGATCGATCCACATTTCTGTTAGAACACCTGTCTTTGCTTATACTTCCATTTCATTCTCAAGATGCATATATCGAAATTTAGTAGCCAAGATTTTTACAGATCTGTTAATTAAAACTATTTCAGATATTTTAATAATTAAAATTGAAAAACAATGGCATATTATGTTATGACATTTGAGAAAGATGCGGTTAAATTTTCATGGAGAAATATTAAAAAATGTGGCAATGACAGTATCGAGTCTCGGAAAAAAAGTTGAATTGCGATTCCCCTTATAACACGGTGCTGCATCATTCGAAACCAAAAAATTGTATCGTATTTTTTGCTTTGGGAAAAATAATAACAAATTTAGAAAAGAAACGTTCTAGCGTTCTCATGTTAATTATGTAAAGAAATAGTATTAAAATTTTCCAAATGTAGTTCAAACGAAATAGTTTTGAAGTTATGGCAATATTAATCACATTGTCTCAAGATTCGTTAAAACTCGACATTGAATCGAATTTACTGCTGAAGTGTCAGGATGTGTATTAAATGTAAGTTTATGGTTTCTAACCTTAGTGCCGGATATTGTAATTAAATTTCCCGGGTAAATGATTTAAAAAAAACTTATTTTGCAAGTAGTTAGGACTGTCCTTATCGGTCAACCAGTTTGTTTACAATGGTTTCTTAAGTCAGTAGAATTTGTTTCAAATTTTGTATTCAAAACCAAATTTCGTATTTAATTTTATCAAAGACATTCGAGAGATCGTTGGAGACATGCTTCGTTCTGGACGATTTTCGATCTCTTCAGATGATGAAAATATTAAAAAAATCGAGGATATGGTAGTTGAAAATCGAAATCGTCAGGCAAGTGTCAGAGAGATGGCAAGAAGGCTCGACATCTCTCGTGAGAACGTTCGAATGGTTTTGGTGGATATTTTAGATATGAAACGCTTTATTTCTCTCGATTCGTCTCGATAAAGCTGAATCTTTTTCAAAAATAATGCTGTAAATAGTTCCTTTGGACATTCTTGAACGTGCGAATTCCGACCCCACATTCATGGACTGCGGATGAGACTTAGGTTTATGAGTTTGACATGCAAACAAGTCAACAATCATCGAAATGGAGGGAAAAACGACCCAAAGCTGCTCAAAAATCAATTTGATGCTCACTGTTGTTTCGATATTCGTGGTTTGATGCTTCATGAATTTGTTCCAGAGGGAGAGACGGTCAATAATTAGTTCCATTTGGCCGTATTGAGGCGTTTGCGTGAGAACATCTGTCGAAAACGGCAGAAATTTTCGAACAGCAATTTATGGGTTTTACACGATGATCGTGCCATAATTGTGACCGAATTTAAAGCCAAAAACGCAATGATTACCATCGAACAACCATCGAATTCACCAGATTTGGCTCCGTGTGATTTTTTCACGTTCCCCAAACAGAAATTGCCTGTCCGTAGAATTTGTTTTCAGTCGATCGAAGAGATAAAACAAAATTCGCTGAAAAAGCTGAAGGCCATCCCAAAAAATGCTTATGAAAAGTGTTTCGAGGACTGGAAAACTCGTTGGACTAACTGTAATATAACTGGTGGAGATTACTCTGAAGGCGACAAAATATTGAATAATTAAATTGTTTGCATTTTATTTACAATTTCCGGGGACTTTGTCACAATGTATACCTACTATGTATATAAAACTTTGAATAAAAATATGATTACCATATATTGAAGTGAAATAATTATATTAAAACGCAGGCATTTCTGCCTATAGTTAGAATAAAGGAATTGAGTCATTCTCCTCTATTAACTTATTGCAACGTGAACTTTGTATTATATAATATTATTCATAAATAAGCATAAGAAATAAAATTTAATTTGTTAAGATTATGCGCTTCCAATACTGATTATCTTACTGATATTATTAGAACCGATCGATTAAGAGCTAAGCTCGGGTTTGTTTTTTATTTTGGAAGAACACATTAGGGTAATTTTACTTAAAAATCATATTTTATAAACACGGGTATTTATTTTTATAATGAATATATTAAGCTAATGAAAAGAATTATCAAAAGGCTTCTTCATGAGATATATTGGGTAATCCAAAAAGTCTTTTCGTATTTTGTCAATAGATGTCGTTCCAGTCGTAAATCTCCAGTGCTACCAATCACTGTGTCTTACATATAGTGTTGGAAAGGTGAGATTTTGAGTTCAACCAAAAAATAATTAAATTCACGGAAGTTTAAAAAAAGTTAGAGCTGTTCAAAAATGAGTGAAAATAATGAAGGATAAGAGAAGAATGCCAAGCAAGTCCCCAATCAATCTACTCGTATTATTAAAAATTGATTGCTCATTTTTGTAAAGGCCACAATGAGCACCGAAGCCAATTGACAAAATGATTTGGATAATCATCAAATGTGATTGATCATAGCAGCTGACACTCCAAGGAGATCGAAGAAACGTAACATTTCCCTGTCACACTTTAGGGTGCTGCCGGACACAAACTCTTTAATCCGGACCAAGGCGCCTTTTCTGTTTACTCAAGAGTTGGAAAAAAATCATCGAGGCAGAGCTCTATTTTGAAGCCATATAAAGATTTCACTACAAAACTTATGTACGAGGTGTGTTCAAAAAGTATCGCGAATTTCGAATTTTTTGTGGCGTTATGTTGGTACTCATGTCTCTCACTTATGCCGACAAGCTCGGCCATTTTGAATGTTCATTTAATTGTTGACAGCTGCTTTGCTTGCACGTGTTTTGGATCGTCTTCGATTTTTACCTATCAAAAAAATTGCACCACGATAACGCCCCTGCTCACACATCGTTGCTTGTGCGCGACTTTTTGGCCAAAAACAACACACTAATGATGCCGCAGCCACCGTATTCCCCAGATCTGGCCCCCTGTGACTTTTTCTTGTTCCCTAAACTGAAGAGGCCCATGAAAGGACGACGTTACGCTTCTCTTGACGAGATAAAGACGGCATCGAAGGAGGAGCTGAAGAAGATAAAAAAGAAATGATTTTTTGAAGTGCTTCGAAGATTGGAAAAACCGTTGGCACAAGTGTATAATATCTCATGGGGATTACTTTGAAAGGGAAAAATAGATATTCATGAATAAATAAATAATTTTTGAAAAACACAAAATTCGCGATACTTTTTGAACACACCTCGTATATAGGAGAATTGAAACATTGCTATAATTGGATTATCGTCTTCAATTTCAACGATGCTGAATAATAAAATCGAATTTTGCCGAAAAAATTAGCTTTTCTTTAAAACAGCTCGAATTTCTCAGGCTGCCTACTTATACCAAATATAGAAAATCTGTATCAGGGACTTGAATAACTATTGTAGACTTATTATTTATAATACTATTTTATATATAAAACTATCTAGCTGCCACAATATAAATCCATTTTAATTTGTTCATTTGTTGATTGCACTTTATTCTAATCGGATTTTTCTTCATCAGCACTGCGACGATCGCAACGCCTACCGCGAATGGATCACCATGCTGCTGGATAGTTTGACCAACACAGCCAGCACGAAAATTATTTCCGCCAACTCCTCCGCCGCGGCGTATGCGCTGCTACCGATACAGCAGCAACGTTTCCGCAATACATCTGTCGACAATATATCGTATGCGCTGTGGTCGGGTGTAGGGCAGAATTCGCAGCGTCAGCGAGAGCTTTCGTCCAGCTGTGACTCGATGCGGCAGCGTGTGGAGTTGGCGGATGCCCAAAGTGAGTATGCATATTTGGAGCGCATGGCAAATGTAAAAACGAGAAATGGCGTAAAATCGACGACGCGGTCTCTTTTAGCGCCGGCGCTGTCACTGCCCAGCCATAGTAGCAGCGCTGGTGGTGGCGGGGGTGGTACTGGTGCAGCGGTACGTTTGCCAATTGCGCGCAGTACAGCGAAATTACTGGAGCGTAATGGCGTGAATTCAAGCGATCCGCTGAAAAAATACCAACATCAACAACAACACTACCAAAAACGGCAGCAGCAGCAACAAGTGAACTGTTGCAACAGGAGTAGTGGCACAACAGCTAGCGCAACAAGTTGTAAAAGCTACAACAACAAAAGCAGCGACAACGTCACAGATGCGCGTTTAACTACTGAAGCGAGGTAAGTAGCGTGCAAGCATATGAATGAATGGTGGTATGCGCATGCGTACATTTGCTTGCTGACGTGAATGGTGCAATAGGCGAACAATAAAAGAAACTATGCGCATATGCAATTTAAAATTCAAACAATAAACAGAAATGCCTTTCATGCCACTTAACATAACATTATATAACGGCATTTCAGTGCGACCCACTTCCGTTTGCATGGTGAAAGTAACTGGACTGACTTTACCACACTCGACAATGGCCGCAATTCCTCAAGTGCCGGCAGCACATCTTCCTCAGCTTCCGCATCCGCTTGCCATGGACCAATTAACCAAACAGTCTTGAAGATAAATAGCATGTTCCAGCAACAATCAAATTCTTCCACAACGTCGGAAAGCGCTAGCGCGAGCCGTCAACATGTGGTGAATAAAGAATTTCCATCCTATCCAAAGCCAACACAAGCAAACTGTGATCGAAATGAATTTACTCCAAAGTATAAGCGTAACAAAAGCAACATCAATGTCAGCGAACGCAACAACAATAACTGGTTGTTGTCAGATAACTGTTCAATGAGTGATGATGCTGAAGTTGATGTGGACAGCAATTGTGGAGCATATTCCAGCAGCACCAAAGACAGGTAAGCAATCGAAAAGCAATTGTTTAAATACTCCATAACAAAGCCGTTGCAATAAAACTTATTACACCCAAATAATTCATAATCAAATAAAAAGCCGATGCAGTCAGTATAAAACCGGAAATATTGATAAATATTATGTTTTCAACATTTGAATCTTTAAAATGTGATCTGCGTATAGTTACTTTTAAGTATAGATAAAATTAAAATTTTCATAAAAAAATGTTTTTTTTTCTCACACGAAATTCTTCTTAGCCCATTTGTTTCAAAATATGAAAACCTGCAACATTCACTAGCCAATTGTGCAACACGTTTACATATGTAAGTCTTTTTTGAAGGTTGGGTCATAACAAAAAATATATCCACATAATACTCCGAGGTATGACAATTAAGTAATAAGACTGATTCCGTAAAAACCGTATATTTGAAAATTATTCTACAACTCTGCCATCCCCTTCAAAGTAGTCGCCTTGGACAGCTGCACAGCGATTCCAGCGAGTACCCTCGTCACGGCCGCCTGGATGTCCGTAATCGACTCAAAATGGGTTCCTTTGACCACCGATTTTTTTTTAGGAAACAAAAAAAGTCACAGGGTGACATGTCGGGAGAATAAGGCGGCTGTTGTAACACGGCGATCCCTTTAGAGGCCAAAACGCTAAGGGCGGTGTGGCACGGCGCGTTGTCGTGATGAAGGATCCAGTTATGAGCGATGTCTGGGCGCACCCTGTTGACTCGTTTTCGCAATCTTTCGAGTACTTGGCAATAGTAGACTTGATTCACAGTTTTCCTCGGTGGAACGAATTCTTTGTGGACGACCTTCACCACCTTCGACTTGCTCATGCGAGTTTTTTTCGGGTGGGGAGCGCGCGGAGACAACCATTGTGAGCCTGGGCACGACTAAGAGCACTATCACCATACACTCTTACAATCTTAGCGTACGTTTCCGAAACTGTTTCGCCCAATCTAGCGCAAAATTTTATCGCGACGCGTTGCTCTTGATTTCGTTTTTCCATTTTCGTGGATGAGCACTACAAAAACACGTCTACTCAACTTGATACAGCAGGCGAGGGATGCCGGAAAAAGAGAAGGGAATTTCAAGGTCACAGGTTCACAAGCACGGCAATAAAATCAGTCTCATTACTTAATTGTCAAACCTCGTATGAGCAAAAAATAGTAAGACTTTACTCATAATTTTAAAATTCTCAATTTATTCCACAAAATCTCAAGTAACCCCTTTTGACCCCAATACACTTGTGCCAACGTTTTTCTAATCTTCGAAACAGTTGTTAAAGTCAATTTGCGGAATAACCTTCAATGCGCGTAGCGATTCATGCTTAATGTCTTCAATTTAGTCAAAACGTCTTCCCCGGAGTGGTCGTTTGAGTTTGCTAAATATTTTTCGAAAAAAATTGAGTGATTTTGGAACCAATTGTGCTTTCACTTTTCTTAAGCCCAGCGTTCTCGGTCTTTTTTGAATAATTTGAAACGGGTTTTTCAATAGAATATATAAGAGCAGACCAATAGGGACAGCAAATGACGCCATACTTTTTCCTGTTCATTTGACATGTCTCTTCAATAATGGTTGCCATTTTATCATGGAAAGACATACAATCCAACAACGAGTCGAAATTATTAAAATTTACTACAGAAATTCGCAGTCAGTGGCCTCAACTTTAAGAGCGCTACGTTCAATTTATGGTAGTCATAATCGTCCTGTCAGATCAACAACTGAGCGTCTAGTGGAAAAATTTAAATCCGCAGGCACCCTACAAAATGTTCCCGTCGCAGTGAGACATAGAAGTGCACGTAATGTTGAGAATATTGTTGCTGCTAGCGCATCAATTGAGGAAGACCCAAATCAATCTCTCAAACGTCGTTCTCAAGCATTGGGCATCTCTGTGACGTCGTTGTGGGGAATATTGCGAAAACTTCATGTCCTACATCCTTATAAGATCAAACTAAAGCAAGAACAGAAGCCGCTTGACCACCAGAACCGTCGTATGTTCGTGAATTGGGCTGTGCAACAACTTGAAAATGATCCGAAATTTAAATTCTATCTTACTATTTTTTGCCCACAGTAATATGTCAACTCTAGTTGAAACAATATGAAATTGCAGCCAGTTTGGTAATTATTAGGAAGAATATTCAAAACATTTTAGATTGAGGGATTCCGGAATTTTAGAGATTCATATGGAATTATTTCAACCGATTATCTCGAAAATAGTAAAAAAATAATAAAGCAAAAAATTGTTCTGAATGAATTTTGCCAAAATTACTTTTAGTATAAAGAGCGTTCCAAAGAAAACAGGACTCCCCGTATTCACCTGGTATGGCACCGCGCGACTTCTTCTCATTCGGAAAAATGCATTCGCCCATGAAAGGAAAGCGTTATGCAGACGTAGAGGCCATTCAAGAGGCTTGCACCGGCATACTGGCGGCCTTCGAGCCAACGAGCTAAAACACTCGTTTGACATGCTTTTGGACCGTGCAAAAAGCTGTATTGAAGCAGAAGAAGACTATTTTGAATAAAATAAATTGATTTTGCCGAAAAAAAAAACATTTTTTTCTGTTTTTTTTTAAGTCCTGTTTACTTTGGAACGCACTTTGTATTCAATTACACTCGCCACGCAAACCTTACCACTATTCTTTCTTAAATTTTTTCGGACTTTTTCGTTCGTTCGGGATTTTCTTCAATTTTGTTTTTTTTTATGGTTTTGGTAAGCATCAGTAAACTAAACTATATTATCTAATTATAATTATAGTTTTTAATTTATTACGTTTAATGAGTAAAACACAGCATAGCTTTTCTGAGCTTATAAAAAAACAGATGATTTTATTGTTTTTAAAGTGCTACACCGACTAAACTTCGTGTTTCAAGTTTAAAAAAATATTAATTTCAATTATAGTATAAATGAAATTAAATTAAAAAAATAAAAAATTTCAGTTTTTCATCGCATGTCAGTCTCTTATCTTTCGAGCTCATTTTGTAAAGCTCACTCACTCTCTTTCAATTGATTTATCTATAGCTAAATGTGTTTTGTTTTTAATTTTTAATATTTTTGATAAATAACATGTCATTATTTATTTTTATTATTTCTGAATAAAAAATTTCTATACCGACAAAAGTACCGCTATAAAGTGTAGTCAAATACTCGAAAATTTTGCGTGGCCACGAGTGTACAAATATATGTATATACATTAAGGTGGGCCAAAAATAGTTTTTATTTTTATTTTTCTTAGTTACCATGAAAATCTCATCCGACATGGCTAAAAACAAATTCTGGTAAGACCTGAGCTCTTAATATTAATATTAAGAGGTGCCTCATCGACATTTTTGATTTCCCATATAAATAACACAGGAAATTTTGTTTATTTTGTTTGGATTTTTAATGTACACAAACAAATAATTGGTAAGCGAGAATTAACACTTATTCTTATAGGAAATTTAACGATCTACAAAAAAGGTACAAAAAGGTTTTTCGGCTGAGTCAACTCATTCAAAGTTATTCGTTGTTAAAGTCCAACAAAAAATTATAAAAAAATGATTTCCACAATTTTTCATCTTATATTGCAAACTGATGCCTAATAAGCATAACAAACCATATTTTTTCGATTTATCTCATTTTTATTTAATTAATTCATAAAAGAAATGCAATCTTGTCATGCTGAACTTAATTGCTAATTTATATTACTATTTTTGTATTTTACCGCTTATGTCATTGTAACTATCGATCTTAGCGACACCTATATATATTTTTTTTTTCATTATTTTATTTATTGGATCTGCTTAAATGTATTTAAAAACTAGACAGGCTCAAGCAAGTGATTGAGCTGTTTTGGTGATGCGTCGCTCTTTAATACGCGGGCATATTTCTTCTTTTAAATCGTGTTTGATCACCGGAATGTACCAAAGCATTAGCCCAAGAGTTTGGGTGATTTCAGAGCTTAGATATTTATTTAATTCTGCTGTCTTCTACTTCTTTCCAAAACCAAAGGGATACCAAGGTTTTTATGGATATTTTCGTTACGCATGTACCATGGTAAACACGTGATTGTTCATTTTCGATTGAATCCTTTGTAATATATCAATATTAGTTGCACAGGTCGTACCCCACAGTTGAATGCCATACATCCAAATCGGCTTTATGACCGTATTATACAAAAGCACTTTGTTGTCTAGGCTAAGTTTGGAGTTTTTATTTAAAAGCCAATTTAAATTTGCAACTCTAATCTTCACGTGAGCCTTTTCTCCACGTGAGCCTTCTAACTATATAGGTGAATACCAAGATAATAATTACGAATAATGCTTCTAAGTCATCGCTCACACAGAGTAGAGTTCAAAGTTTATGTAGACCTTTTTTGTAGATCGGTAAATTTCCTATAAGAATAAGTGTTGATTCTCGCTTACCAAATATTTGTTTGTGTACATTACAAAACCAAACAAAATAAACAAAATTCCCTGTGTTATTTATATGGGAAACCAAAAATGTCGATGAGGCACCTCTAAATATTAATATTAAGAGCTCAATTCGACTGTTTATTGTTAAGCTTTTTTGATAGAATTTGGGTTTATATACGTATGGTCTGATACAGAATCAGCTGCTCTTTATAGCTGGACTTTTTATCAAATAAATAATATGTATTGTTATTTTTTTTAAATAAATCCAGCAATTGATTCATAAATTACCATTTTCAAAAATATCTTTCACAACTCTTTCATAGTGTATTGTTAATCTGCGTAATTTACAAAAAAAATTAGTAAGAGTACATATGAGTAAGAGTATGAACATGTAAAACAGTTGCAGTATTGTACAATTTTTATGAGTTGAACGCCCACACATTTGTAATGAGTAAACAAAACAGTAAAATGGGGTCTTTCCAATACTTACATATGTACCGGCGAGATAAGAGTTTCGCTATAAATAGCTACTTGCGAGGCGCTTCTTAAAAACACGTATACACGTATGTAACATGTATTACCAGACACTGGAAACGTATGCAAAAAAGGCAGCTTCAAAGCGTCCGCGTGTTGGAGTGGTTAGTATAGAACTTCTGAAGTGGAGCTACTCTTGTGAGTACATGTGTATAGTATTTAGATAACTTTTTTTTTTTAATTTTCGCCACTCGCTTCTAAATAACATTTTTTTGTTTTCATCATTTTTTGCATTCATCGCTTTCCTTGTATTTAGCAGACGCTAAATTTGACGTGTTATTATGAGCTAGGCGTTTGTCATTTGGCAAAAGAAATGTATCAAAGATTTTATTCGTGAATTTTTGGCTAAAAACAATACTGTAACGTTGCCCCTACTCCATATTCGCCAGACATGACTCCGTGTGTGTGCATATTTCCAAAAATAAGACTCTTAAAGGGCCGTCGTTTTACAAGCGGAGCTGAAAAAGCTAAAGGCCATCTCGAAAGAGTTTGAGTTTTGCGAAGATTGAAAGAAGAGCTAGCCTAAGTTCATTATATCGAATAGAGACTTTTTTGAAGACGACAACATTCGTGTAGACGAATGAATAATTTATAATTTTTTTTTTTGTTTCAAAAAACTAAAACTTACATTATTTTTTGAACACACCTCGTAAGTCATCGCAGATACGTATATAATTTTTTTATTTTCTAAAATAGGTATAAAAGTTGCACAATCAATTTTTTATTAAATAGGGAAGCAGCTCTAAGTAGATAAGCGCTCATAATAAAACCTGCCTGACTTCAACGATTAAACCTGAACCATTTTGGCTTGACGTTTTCTCATTTTTCGCCAATAGCCTTTCTTTTCGGAAATGCAACGATTTTGTTGCGCGATCAGCAGCGATTCTCAGATAATTCGGTCGAAGAGATTTTTTGCGTACTCTACACTACTGAGTCAAGTAATCAAAAAACTGTTTGAGAACGTCATCTCATATTTCTAACGTCGTATAGCGTAATCCGTTACTACTTATACAATGCGAATTGCAGAATAATAAAGCTTTAAAATATCGCTTAAATTACTGTAGGTAATTATTGTACCCCAACATAAATGAATTTCTATTAAAAAAAATACCTTCCGCTATTAATTTAACCATAACACCAGGGTGTAGGGTATCGGCGGCAATGCATAGCAAATAAAATATAAAAACAATGTCTATAAAGACCACAAAAGCATCTGGATAGGGTGGACACGTCAATCGGCTGGCTGTGACTGAATGAATAAAGTTCGTTTAGCGGATGCGTTGCTGCAGTCATTTAAAGTCTAAAGTATTGCATGTACGCTGTGAATAAGCTAAGCATTGGTGTGTGTGTGTGGGCATGTGATGTGTGCATATTTCCGTACTGTGACGTGCTATTTTTGACTTCACTCTTAAGTCAATGTAAACAGCGGAATAGCAGGCACCATTGAGTGCCAGCGACGAGCAGCACGCAACATCCATCTATCCAGCTATTAGTGGCAGCGACAAGGAGGAAATTTAAATGCTTACATGTGAACATATGTATATATTTAGATATATATTAGTATATACATGCATTCGTATCTATAGATTTAGATGGCATATGCATTGCGTTGAGGCATTGATTCATTGGAGTTTGCAGCGACGCTTAGCGTTGCAGCAGCACATGGTTTAGCTCAGACTAGAAATTTCAAATGAACTGTAATTATATACCTAAGTAGAAGTGTTTAGCGCGCACAAATGTACACATTTAAAGCAAAACAGAGTGATTTTCTTTTGAATGTCTGCTCCATACAGCGAACGCACTTGAAAACGCTGGAAAAGTAAGAATCAAAACAATTCAAGTGTATTTTAACTTATGCACCTATATATATTCCAAAATATGATACATATGGGTTTGTGTATACTCGAAGCACGTAAGGATAGTTGCATGCGCAGTCAATAAACAGATGCCTTACAGATGATGTTTCATTACGTCGACACACACACACTACAGCCACATCTCCTTTATGTACTCGTACTTTCTCGACATGCACTGGAGTGTGTAGTGTTTGTTTGTGTTTTTGTTTTTTACAATTTTAATTTTTTTAACCGTTCTTTTCTTCTACTCCGAAATCTATTTCCAGCCACGCAATGGTTATGGTGAAAGACCAAATACAGCGTATGAACATCAAAGGCCGGAAGGAAACCGTGTCGTATGCGAATGCAGATGTCGCAGTCGAGCGACATGAGCAGCGGCGTATTGTCCTAACGAAAAAGTTGGAGGAAGAATCATTTATTGAATCGGCAGCCAGTATGACCAAACCAGTTGTCGGTGAGGCGAATGGCAAGTCAGTGGATAGTGATCTGGAAAGTGTTGATGATGAAGAACAACAACTCGTTGTTGACAAAGCGGCGTCGGCGACTTGTAATAGGTCATCAGAGCCGATCTATGCCGTTGTGGATTTGGCGCACAAATATGCGCAACGACAGCAAAGAAATGTGCGAAACAATTTGAAAAGTTTGGAGGTAAATCGGTGTAGAAGCTACGAAAGCATTATACAGGGTGTGGAGTCCAGTGTGGGTTT